>NC_135669.1:21457118-21487118 GCF_964188315.1 Podarcis muralis
TGCAGCTGGAGAATCTCCCCCTTTTGCAGACATGCTGAATGTTTTCTGACGAAGCAAGATGCACACTTGTGTCCAGGTGGCTGCCTGATTCCACTGTCTGGAGGAAGCAGCTAGCCCTACATGATTTAGCGGAATGTAAACTGAACATGTTTTATATTAATGCATTATTGAGCCACTAAGGTTTCTTTCCAGCTTTCAAAAAAAACACATCTGCTCTCTCTCTTTCTCTGCTTTTCACCCTGCAGGTGTCTACAGGTAAATCGATACGTTTATTTACTTATTTGTGAGATTTCCTACCCACCCTTCATTGTAAGGTCCATGGGTGGGTTATGGCAATATAATAATATTTTCATACTCAATCTCTGAGCAGCAAGAGACTCGGGGAATTCCAGTGCTTACTCTGGGTCCAGTTTTCCTGGAATGAAAGCCAGAGGAGACTGTGGTGTCTTTAGGATATATGGTTTTAAATACACATATATACAACTTGTGCACAGGGTGGGTGGTGGGGAGCTCAAAACATTAACACCTCAGCAGACCTTACTTCCTGGTTAGGTTTCCAGGGAAGCCCCAAGTCACAGCTTTGGGTCCAGCACAGAACAATATATACCTCTATCTCCCCAGCTCCCAGCATCAGTCAAAACTCACACACAATACCACAGCCCCTCCCCTTGGCCTATTGTTTTTCATCCTAGGGTGATGTGGAACCTAGCCAGGTGAGGTGGGAAAAGGCCCAACCATTTGTCTCTATGACATCAGAACTTTTTCACTTGGTCTGCCTTTGCTCCACACTCTTCATTCCTCTGTTGGTTCTGGAGACCAGGGGGAGGGGTGCTGGTCACAGCAGCAGGAGGAGACCACCTGGCTTATTCAGCAGCCTATCTCATCTCTGCCTCTCAGACCCCCTCCTCTCCAGCCTCCGCTTCTGCCTCTGATTCTGGGCTGCTTTCTGCCACAGTCTCTTCCTGTTGCCTCTTTAGCTTCTGACACCTCCTCCTCCCAGTCGGTTCCTTCTCTTCCCTCTGACCATGCATTGTTGTCCCACCACCAATCCCCTTCTTCCCTTGGGGGTTACCTTGGGGATTCCCCTGCTAGTGCCTTCCACCAGTCTTCTGCATTCAACCAGTCCATGGCAAAAGGGGAGACACAAACAAACAAACAAACAAACAAACAAACAAACAAACAAACGTGTTTGTGTGTGTGTGTTTGGCAGGTTTCCTCCCAAAGCCAGTTTGGCTGTGAATCAAAGGCTCATTTTAAGCTGAAAGAAGGAAATTGAGATCTTCTGCTTTAGCCAATTGGATCAAAGCACAACTGTCCTAGCATAGTTCAGTGGTAGAACTTCTATGTATTTTGCAGTCAAGAGGTCCCAAGTTTGATTCCTGGCATCTCCAGATAGGGCTGAGAAAGTCTCTTGCCTGAAACTCTGGAGAGCTGCTGCCAGTCAGTGTAGACAATATTTAGCTAGTTGGACCAGAGGTTTGACTCAGTAAAAGATAGTTTTCTATGTTGTTCCTCTGTCCACCAGGTACAGGCCTTGTAAGAGGTAGATCATAGAAGTTCATTTCCATGCTAAGCTCCTCATACCTCCATCACCTGATTCCTGGGTCAATGAAAGCCAAGCAAGGCAAGAATGATGTTATATCCATGAGATTCAGTGCCATGCTTCCGCTGAATGAGAAATGGGTTAGCATTTCAATTGGGAGTTGCAGGAAGGAAGGCACAGCCTGGCCTGAATTCAGAAACTTGTTCTCTGCGTGTGACAGACAGGAAATCAAAGCAATGCCACATAACACGTTCTAGTTAGAACAAACAGCTTTGCAAGCTTAGCTGCTGCCAAAATAGAATGCTTAAATGGCAAGAGTCGGGCACTATTTATTTTCTTGCCTCTAGACATCCCGCTGTTCTCCTGTCATGAAAATCAAGGCACTATACACACGGTTCTCATTCAGGCACATACTGGACCCAGGACCTGCTTAGCTTCTGCAAAGTGGCCTCCCGTGCCTTCAGAACATGTGCCAGGATCACCAGAGAATGTGATGGATTCCCCTTTCATTGTGAAGAATGCTGGACCTGGACCTTCATTTCATTATTACTTTAAACTTTTTATACACCACCTCACTACAAATGTTTCCTAATGGTATAGAAGGAACACAGTACAAAAAGGGTAAAAAATGGTGAAAGCTATAAAATTAGACTTTAATTTAAATGCCTGCTGGAAACTGAACAGGGAAGGAGCCTGTCTGAGCTCAACTGGATGGGAGTTCCATAAAACTGGGCCCACCATACAGGAGCATCAGTACTCCTGGTGGATGCAAGCCATGCATCTGAGACATGGGAACCATTAGCAGGAACTCTCCCAAGACCTCAATGATTGGATAGGAATTAAGAAGTCCTTGAGATACCCTAGACCCAAGTTGTTAAGACAAGGTCATAAGAACGGGCTGATAAGTGCTGGCTCCCTGGGTACCTGAGCACACACAAAATTCTACATGAAGAGAATGGGCACCCACAAATTTTGGTTCCAGGGCCATGCACGATGCATATGACCCCAGGCAACCACGGTTGTGGAGCCAAGCTGGCTCTCCTGAATGGGCCTGAGCAATCAATTCCCTCTTCCCATAGAACTCTGGGAATAATAGTTCTGTGAGGAGAATAGGGGTCTCTCCTAACAACTCTTAGCACCTTTAACAGACTACAACTCCCACAGTTCTTTGGGTCTATTTAAAGTGGTATACAAGTATTTTAAATGTATGGTGCAGAACTGGCCTCAGCTGCTTCCCTACACCAGCTCGTGATCTAGGAGTGCAAGAGGAAAGAAGGACTTGGAAGTTGCAGGATTGCCCTTGGGGTTGCTGGTCTTGCCGTCTTTATCTGAAGGGGAAAAAGTTTGCTTCTTTGTCAGTATGATCTATTGAATAGGGTCCCCTCCTTTGCTCAGAGCTGATTTCTCAAGAGAGACAGGAAGCTTAACTCAGAGTGGAATGAAAGAGTTCTTGAGGATACTTTTACTGTTATCCTCGCGACAAGCGGTTGTTAGCGCATACAAATCTCTCGTGCAATTAAACAGGTAAGGACACCTTAAAGCTGTACATCTAATATATGATGCCGTAAAAATAACACCCTGCAGATCATCTCGATGTGTATGCTCCTGGATTTACACCCAGTGCTGCAGAGATAATTACATTTCAGGTTGATATATCTGAAAGGGAGCTCGCAAAGGTTTTGAAGAATTAACGCATCTTTCTTTGAGACCTCTGAAGTCCGAAGCGGCTTGCTAATCATTATTTTTGTGGTAATCGAGCGAGCACTGAGGCTTGCTGTGCTGCGGGAGGGAGGAGATTTGGCAAGAGAGCACCTGACAAGTTGAAGAGTTCAGAAGAGGACACTTATGACTCAGTTCTTTGCTAAACAACTCACCATGCTTTCTTAGCAAAGGGATGCCTGATGAACATGGAGCTCATTAGAAGTTAATTTTACTTACCTGTTTTTTATATTTGCTAGAGGCCTCGTAAATGCATTCTCTCGGGTGCAGTCGTAAAGTCGAAGGAGAAGAAATATGAAGGAGGTGCAGCCTCCTCATCCTATGCCAGCAGTCTTCAACCCTGCAACCCGCAGGTGCTCATAGAATCATGGAGCAGAATTCTAGAGCTGGAAGGGACCTCAAGGGTCATCGATTCCAACCTCCTGCAATGCTGGAAGCACAGCTAAAGAATCCCTGACACATGCAACACATAACAGAATCTTATTTCCTTGCATTATTTTATCTATGTTAGTAGGATGCCCCCAGGTTTAGATAAGAATTAAAAAGAGAACAGAAAAATTGGGGCAGATTATGCAGTGGAGTTCTGATTTTTCCCAAGCTGATGTCTTAGAATACAAATACAAATAATAATAATAATAATAATAATAATAATAATAATAATAATTTATTATTTAAACTCCGCCCATCTGCCTGAGTCGCCAGCCACTCTGGGCGGCTCCCAATCAAGTGTTAAAAACAATACAGCATTAAATATTAAAAACTTCCCTAAACAGGACTGCCTTCAGGTGTCTTTTAAAGATAAGATAGCTGCTTATATCCTTCACATCTGATGGGAGGGCGTTCCACAGGGCGGGCGCCACTACCAAGAAGGCCCTCTGTCTGGTTTCCTGTAACCTCACTTCTCGCAATGAGGGAACTACCAGAAGGCCCTCGGCGCTGGATCTCAGTGTCTGAGCTGAATGATGGGAGTGGAAACGCTCCTTCAGGTATACAGGACCCAGGCCGTTTAGGGCTTTAAAAGTCAGCACTGACACTTTGAATTGTGCTCGGAAATGTACTGGGAGCCAATGCAGATCTCTCTCTCTCTCTCTCTCTCTCTCTCTCTCTCTCTCTCTCTCTCTCCCACACACACACTCTGTATTTTTCTGTGTGTGTAAGACTAGGTTTTCCCCCCTAAAAAATAATGTCAAAAATTAGGGGGCATCTTATACTCTGGTCCATCTCCCCCCCCCCCATTTTCTTAAATCTGAGTTCCCCAAAATAGGGGGCGTCTTATACATGGGGTCATCTTATAGATGGAAGAATACCATATCTATCTATCTATCTATCTATCTATCTATCTATCTATCTATCTATCTATCTATCTATCTATCTATATCTATCTATCATCTATCTATCTATCTATCATCTATCTATCTATCTATCTATCTATCTATCTATCTATCATCTATCTATCATCTATCTATCTATCTATCTATCTATCTATCTATCTATCTATTTATCTATCTATCTATCATCTATCTATCTATCATCTATCTATCATCTATCTATCTATCTATCTATCTATCTATCTATCTATCTATCTATCTATCTATCATCTATCTATCTATCTATCATCTATCTATCTATCTATCTATCTATCTATCTATCTATCATCTATCGATGGTGATGATGAGATGAGTTAAGAAGAGAACCGTCTTGAGATCTACAGATGGAGGGTAGCCTACAAATTTAATAAACAATAATAATGAGAGAAGGGGTACAGGAATCCAGAGAAGGAAGTGAAAGAGGCCTTGCCTTGATTTGTCAGGCTCCACCCCCACTTGGTTTTGTCATCCTGATAAATGGTGCTGGCAAGAGCGTCTCCAGCTACAGGGAAAGAGCCGTGTATTTTTTATGTCCCTTTATTTGTCATGTTGTGTACAGTACGGCTTCCAGGATTCGCAAACGAGGCCATTGGGATCCCCGGCGGCCTGCTTGTCGCTCCCTCCCCCTGTGTGTTGCCACCCAGTCCATCATTCTTTCTAATTAGGCACCTCTGACACCTGCCTAATCCTATTTGCCTGCACGGCTTTTTATCTCCCCTCCTGCTTTTATCGGGCAGGGAATTAGACTACTCTTAGTATGTAAAGAGCATTGTGCCAGCCAGCTTTTGGCTGGGATAAGAACCTTTCGGAGAGGCGAAGTCCAAGTGGGGCATGGAAAAAGTCGGCTCAAAGTAATTAATTTCTTTCTTTCCCATATTTGTTTTAATTGGGCAGATTAGGGTGCCCTTTGTCATGCCTGCAGAAGGCCAGACAAAGCAGGAATGCAAATAATGGGGGAAGGTGGGGCAGCAGAGGTAGGAGAGGGCCCGTCACCCAGTAAGAATAGCACAGGCAGGTCCCTGCCCTGAGATGCTTACAATTGAAATTTCTAAAAAAGGGAAACAACCAAGGCAAGTGAGGGAAGAAGGAAAAAGGGGGAATCTATCGTGTGACTGCATTTTTTGAGTCCTGTGTACAATTCTTGAAATAAGGGGCCGCAAGATTGAATGAGACATATTGTTGTTGTTGTTGTTTAGTCGTGCCCGACTCTTCGTGACCCCATGGACCAGAGCACACCAAACACTCCTGTCCTCCAGCTTGGTCCAACTCATGCTGGTAGCTTAGAGAACACTGTCCAACCATCTTGTCCTCTGTCGTCCCCTTCTCCTTGTGCCCTCCATCTTTCCCAACATCAGGGTCTTTTCCAGGGAGTCTTCTCTTCTCATGAGGTGACCAAAGTATTGGAGCCTCAGCTTCACGATCTGTCCTTCCAGTGAGCACTCAGGGCTGATTTCCTTATGAGACATATACTGGAGAAAATGGAAGACTTTGGGTGTGGCTGGGAGCAGAAATGTTGCAGGGTTATATGGTAAGGTGCACTGCATCACAGGCTTTGTAGTATTATGCCTGTATGAGCAGCTTATCATTCTGGAATATAAATGTCACATTAATGGGAATGAAAGGGGTCCACCACCAGTGGGTTGGCCAACAATTCATTATCATCTTTTCCCCAAGTCACCTTTGTTCTCCAGGCCTTTTGTAAAACATTTATCTGGTATGCTGAATCCTTCTTCCAAATTCCACCCCGCCCTGCTATTATTGGACTTCTACTTTTCTGTCCCAAAGTACCAAGGTAATAGGGAAATAGTTTGACTTTCATATGGGGGCAGGCAGGGCTTAAGTGACAGGTGTTTAAGAAAATGATGGTGGTATGAGCATCAGGTGAAATGGCCCCAGAGAGGCACCGCCCCTGGTGTTCTCAACCCAAAGCTCTAACTCACTCATTCCTGAAAATTCAAAAATCTAATGTGGCAAGGAAGCCCTGTTGTCACTTAGAAGTTAATAAAGTGATGATAATGAAAAAGACCACCAGATCCTTAGGACAAGAGTCTGCACAACAGTGTCTGTGAAGCAAACCATTCATCACTGTCAAAGTCCTCTGCAGCCCCAAACCAATTCCAAAACCAATGAAGAGAGGATCTGGCTGTACCTTCAGAGCATAATCTCCCTGTCATTTCAGATACACATATATTCCATCGAGGGTGCTTGGGCTTCCTCTGAGTTGGAGTCCTTTATGCAAGATATTCTGTCCAGAACCACTCCATCCAAGGCTAATCTTCTAATTTGAGGGATTCCTTGTGCCAGGGAGAATGTTGAGTCCCTTGTGTCTTTAGAGTGGCTTGCAATCTTCTTTCAACCTATCTTTTAAGGGGAAATGAAACAGCAGTATGCTGTTTCCAAATGTTTCCAAACATTTGATCTTTAAGATCAAAACTCTTTCCCCAGTGACAAGACTCTCCAGTGTCTGCCTTGGTTATCTTGCATATTACAGTGAGCTATTATGGGCACTTATAGCATGTATTTGTTCACTTGGGGTGCTGTTCAGGACTCCTTGAGCTCCATGGTCACCATACACACTCTTACAACATTTTGTAGGAGATAATCTGTAGAGCAAGAAAGCTTGTCTGTCAATATTGATCTTCTCACTGAAGACTCCTGCATGAGATGTTGAGGAACTTATGATACTCTGGGGCACAGTTTGAAAACTTCTGCACCAGGGCAGTGAAACCCAATTAAATAATGAAGTTCCTCCTTGACCAGATGTTGCATCAACTTTGCCATGGACCTGCTGCTTTTGTTGACTCCATTTCTGTCTACCATGTTTCCTTGTGATGTTGCTTATATGCTTCTTAACAGAAGGAAATGGGGTGAAAAGACCCAGAATGCTGGGAAGTAGCACAAGGAGCAAAGAAAGGTGTTGTGGGAAATGACAACCAAATGAGAAGAAATAAAGGCAGGGGAAGGTCCATAGCTCAGTGGTAGAGCATCTGCTTTGCTTGCAGAAGGACTCAGGTTCAATCCCTGGTATCTCCAGGTAGGTCTGGAGAAGATCCTGCTTGAAACCATAGGGAGTCATAGCCAGTCAGTGAAAACAGTATGGAGCTAGATGGATCAATGATCTAACTCAGCTTTTTTAGCTTGAGGGACACATGCCCTTATGGGCAACCTTGCAGGGGCTCCTGCTAGGGGTGGATTTGGCCAGATTTCACCCCTCCCATATCCAAGAATCTGCTGATATTCTCTGCTGATTCTCCAGAGAGGAGGGGGTGGTTTCTGCTCTCTACTTATTTCGCTCCAGCCTCTCATCAAAGAGAGAGAGAGAGAGACTGAGTGTTAGAGAGAGATCGTGTGTATAGATAAGGTTGCTGCTAAGAGCAGCTGCAGACACTCAGTGCAGCTCAGCATTTTTAGTTTAGACCTCATTTAGCTCTGTACATAGTTGTGTATTATAGTTGTAGATAGAATAAAAGAAGATATTCTACAGAGCTGCTCTCTGAGTCGTTTATGCTCTGCTGTACTCTGCTGTACTCTGCTGTGCGATGACTGTCTTCTTGTTGGAGTGAATCCGGTGCTCACAACTCTAAGCTGTGAGTCCACAGCACTTTGACCTGTTCCTGTGCAGAAGGTGGTCTCTGGAAGTGCTACCCAGCTCGCCTGGCCCAGTCGGGGCTGAAGTGTGTGAGTCCAGTTGGTGGCACTGGCTCAAGGGCGATGCTGACAGAGGCAAAAGTGGACAGAGCAACTGGTATGGCCTTTGCCACAGTAAAGTCAGCTACCTTCCAGCCATGCAAAAGCCCAACAGTTCTACATCTTCCTCCCAGATGGACATCTCTCCATCCATGCAAGCCAAGAAGCATAAGCACACTTCACAGGCATATTCCAGTGAAGAAGAGGGCCCAGTGAGAGCTGTGGGCTGAGGAGAAAGAACATTAGCTAGACAGAACCCTGAGGGCCAGAAAGGGAGGTCTGGAGGGCCACATTTTGAGTTTTTGCATCTCTGTCTAAGGATCAGGGCTCCGACTGGTGACAATGTTGCTTTTTCCAGTGGGGACTCCAGTCCTCTCCTTCTGTGACAGCAGGAGTGGGACTAATTTCATTTCACTTAAGGCGTTCATTCAGCAAATCCCTTTCACCATGTAAAATCCATCACAGCCTCCTGATTAATTCTTCCAAGCGCAGACACTTACTCCAGGCCTAATCCTCCTCTGCTATTGTATCTCCCCACTGCTGATTCTCTTCATCTGCTTAACAAATTCTCTGCTTTTTGAATAGAACATCCAAAGCTGAGCATGTCAGGCATTAAAGTGAAACCATCTCCCAGCAGCTGGGCTGCCTTCTTCTCTGGTGGCCTGGTTTCTCCCAGATTTTGAGGCATTCTCAGTAGACTGGTATAAAATTATGGAATCCTTGAGTTAAAAGTGACTTTGAAGGTTGTCCACATCAGCTGCTTGCTTAATGCAGGAATCTCATCATTACCGCACTCCCCATAGGTGACCATCCTGTCTGTGCCTAAATATCCTACCTGAAGGAGATGCCACCAGCTCCTGAGGCTATTGCTATTAAACGACTTTTGTAATTCAAAGAGGGGATGGATCTATCAGTTTCAGTTCTCATTTTTCCAATCTTCAGCTCTCCACATTTCTCCAACAATTTGTGCTCTTTTTTCCCCAAGGAAAAGAAATCTTCATGAGAATTCATCATCATTTTAGTGTGAATTTCTCCAAACACATTTTTGTATGCACTTCTCACCAGTGTACATATTTTTGCAAGCCATTTGCCACAATGCAGTGCATAGAAGTATAGTGTCAAGATCAAAGGAAGTAAGAGCACCACTTTGATCTGCCTTGGACAGACCCCACCTGGGAAGTCCTGTGTCCAGTTCTGGGCACCACAGTTGAGAAAGGATATTAGGGAACTGGAATCTGTGCAGAGGAGGGCAACCAAGATGTTTAAGGATCTGCAAACCAAGCCTTATGAGGAATGGTCGAGGGAGTTGGGTATGTTTAGCCTGGAGAAGAGAAGAGGTAATATGATAGCTATCTTCAAATACCTGAAGGTCTGTCACATGGAAGTTTGTTTTCTGTTGCTCCAGAGGACCCAAACCAATGGATTCAAATTACAAGAAAGGAGATTCCTAAACATTAGGAAGACCTTTGTTGTGGTAGGAGCTGTTTGACAGGTGAGCAAACTACCTCAAAAGGTGTGGACTCTCCTTTGTTGCAGGTTTTTAAATGGAGGTTGGATGGCCATCTGGGTTTTTTAGCTGTGATTCCTGCACTGCATGGTGTTAGTCTCGATGACCCTTGGGATCCATTCCAACTCTACAACCCTATGATTCTATGCTTAATTTTTGTAGGTTGTTTTACTAATAGATGCATTTTTTGCACGCATGCACACACACACAACATTGGCTAGTTAGATAATTGCATCGCAAAATTCAGGAAGTGTGAATTTCATACGCTGTCTGTGCTTTGGTTCTCATGTTATTTAGGAGTGTGATTTTGATAGATTCAGCATTAAATACAAACTGAATCAAATTTCTCCCCCATAATCCCTACCAGGATGTTTCTCCTCGTGTTTTGCTGAAATAGGCTTCTTGCAATTTCCACCGATCAGTTCTACCTCTGCTCTCTGGAGGAGCAGAGAACAAGTCTGCTGTGACAGCCCTTCAGGTATTGGAAGACTGCTAACATACCTCCCCTTAATCTTCTCTTCTCCAGGATAAACACACACAGCTCTTTCAGCCGTTCCTTGTAAGACATGCTGTAATATAATGCAGCATGGCTATATTCCCCACTCACCCCAAAGTCCACAAGGAATGAGTCACTAACTGGACTGGGCATCTCTACGTTTCAAGGCACAGGTAGACAAGGCACAGGGGCCTGGCATAGCTCAGTTGGTAAAGCATGAGACTCTTAATCTCAGGGTTGCAAGTTCAAGTCCCCTGCTGGGTAAAGGATTCCTGCATTGACCCCTGAGGTCCCTTCCAACTTTACAATACAGTCATACCTCTTGTTACATTCAGTTCAGGTTATGTCTTTTCAGGTTGCGTCCCGTGGCAACCTGGAAGTACCGGAAAAGGTTACTTCCAGGTTTCACCGCTTGCGCATGTGCAGATGCACAAAATGATATCACGCGCATGTGCAGAAGTGACGAATCGCTACCCGCACGTACGCAGACGTGGGTTGCTTTCCTTTCAGGTTGCGAACGGGGCTCCGGAACAGATCCCGTTCGCAACCAGAGGTACCACTGTATAATGATCTAATAACAAACTTTTTTGCCCCTGAGGGAGGAAGGAAGAGTGGATAAGTACTCCTTGGTCTCATGCCAGGGGCATGGCCTGGATGTGTGCATATATAAATACAAGTCTCTCCTCAATGTGGCAAAGATGGGCAGGACCCTCCCCAACCCAGCATGGAGTGTGGGGGGAAGCACTTTGAAAGCCAAGATGATAGCTCAGTTGGTAGAACAAGAGATTCTTCATCTTGGGGTTGTGCGTTCGAGCCCCATGTTGGGCAAAAAGATTCCTGCATTGCAGGGGGTTGGACTAGATGACCATTGTGGTACCTTCCAACCCTACTATTCTATGATAATTCTACTACGTCAGCAGCAGCCAGTGGGATCTTCATTTTCAAACATTTCTCCAGCTGGGGCAGAGGAGGACAGATGCTATTCTACTCCAGCAGGGAGACATTGCACTCTTCCAGACTCACCAAACAGTTGTTTGGAGAGTTGAGATGGGTACAAAGGTGGTTGGGGGTGACTTTCCCCTGAGTACCTTCCTCCCCGTTACAGTCACACTGCTTTATGGGGAACCTGGTTAACATGGGGAGATGATTGCATGGGGATGTCTCTCCCTGTACAAATTCCTCCCCATCAAAATCGCTCTCCCCAGCCTATACAAACAGCTGTTTTGTAGAGTCAGCACAAGGCAGCTTCCTATGTTCCTATTCAATTCAGCCCTTTACCCAGCAGCATGAGGACTAGAACCTTACCCCCCTTTTTTAGATGAAGGACAATAGCCCAGTCATAGAGCATATGCTTTGCATGCCAAAGATCCCTGGTCCCATCCTTGGGCTGGGAGGGGCCTCTGGCTGAAACACTGGAGTGCTGCTGCTGCCTGTCAGTAAAGAATCACAGAATTGTAGATTTGGAAGGGACCCCACTGGTCATCTAGTCCAACCCCTGCAATGCAGTAATCTTTTGCCCAATGCAGGGCTCAAACCCACAGCCCAGAGGTTAAGAGTCTCATGTTCTACCGACTGAGCTATTATGCAGGTGTTGATAAGACTGTTCAAGGTGGACCAATGGTCTGATTCAAGATGGATCGTTCTTATGAGGGGTTTGTGTTGGAACCTCTAACTTTGTGTGGGTGAAATGAAGCATATTGTACACAGTAAAGAGTTGCATGCTTTGTTCTACGCACTTTTTCCATGCCCCTTCACACACCACTGGCATCTGCTTCCCATGAGAGAATGGGGCCTCCAGGCTGAAAAGCGTTTCCCACCCTGATTTAGCTCCATCCCTAGTAGTCTTTTGCCACCATTTGAAAACTTTTTGGTTTATTGCAGAGACCTTTGGCCTGGAATCTTCTATTTCATTTTCTTTATCTTCTCCGGGGTGTGCGGCTGATGGTGCCAAACCTTGCAAATATCCCTGTTAAAATGGGTTGCCAACCATGAATGTTCTGAGCATAGGGGGGAATGTTTACCATACGATTAAACTCTTCTGGGTATAAGGATCGGTCGACCCTTCTATTACTAGAGCAGCCAGTGATGTCACACAGACCTCTATGATGTGGTAACCTGACACGTTAATGGTCTCTCAGGTATTGATCCTGCAAATTGGCCCTCAGGTTCCTCATGACATTAAAGGATGGCTTCCCGAAGAACCTGTGTCAGGTGAGACAAAATGCACCGCGCTTTGAACAAATTAAAATTGATCTTGGCTTGCTTGTTTTATCTGCTGTGGATTCTAATTCAGCTGGGGAGACATGTCAGTGGAATCGGGGTGGCCGTAAGGACACCGAATCTAATTAAGAACATCGGCAAAGGGGTTTTGTTTCTGGGTTTCATCCCATTGCTTCTGTGGGGACCCCATCCATCATCTTAGATCATGAGGCTGGATGTGGCAGGCAGAGGGAGCATCAGACTGAGGAAAGCACAGACCCATGGCATTATCCTCCGAGCCCTTTTCTGTGTAATTAGAATAATAATTATTTCAGTCTGGAGCTGTGCTTGATAAAAAAAATATATCCTCCAAGGACTTTGGTCAAACTCTCTCTCTCTCTCTCTCTCTCTCTCTCTCTCTCTCTCTCTCTCTCTGTGTGTGTGTGTGAATTTTTAGAAACCTCCCAATTTGTGATTTTTAACTGGATAGTGAGTTTGGACTCATCATGTCCAAAATCAGGGGAATTCATGCCAAAGTCACATTTTGGTCCACTATCGTGAATCAAAAAGGCACCCAGCATCTGCATAATGATAAAAACTGCTTCCCCCATCTCGGAAATCCATGCACTGAGTTTGGCAACAATATCTTGAAGGTGGCCAAACCTATCCAAAAAATGGACAAACTCGTACCAAATTCATATTTGGTCTGCCATCTTGATTCAAATGGCACTCAGTGGCCCAACATTAATTTTTAAAACCCCACCCCCACACTGGGAACCCTTGTTTTGAATTTGGTGATGATGTGTCAACAGGCAGCCAAACCTATAGACAGCAGGTAGACAGACAAATCACTTTCAAAAATATCCAATAGATGCATTTGTCCCTTTGTCTTCAAGTTGGGTGTTTTCATCTTGACCCACATGAACCTGATCAACATTCCTCGCCTATTGTTTTTGGGACTGTTTCCCAAAACAGCTTTCCCCAACCTTGTGCCCTCTGGATGTTTTTGATTAATACTCCATCACTACTACTCCATTACCCCTGACTAAGTTGGCTGGAGTCTGACTACATCTGGAGAGCCACAGGTTAGTTCCAGTTGGAGGCAAGCTGGTGAGTAGGTGGAGCAGAGTCTTCTCCTTCCCGGATTAAAAATCTGGGTTGGAGAAGAACTTGGGGTGTGTGGTGGCAGTAAGTGCATTGCTCACCTTATATTTCAGGTGAACATCATGTTACTACAACCATCAGTGGGATCTTAGACAGGACTCTTGCTCCACAGGGTTTAATCCGGCACTACCCATCAGCCCCAGACAGTATGGCCAATTGTGAGGGATGACAGGAGTAGCATCTAGAGGACATAAGGCTGGGGAAGCATGCCTGACTCTCAGCCCAGATGATACAGGAGGTAAATAACCCTTTCCTGATCATTGTCCAGAAGCCTGACATTAGATGGCTATTTTGTTGAATAAATACCAGATATCATGCCAGGCTGTTCATTTCCCTGCCTTCTCCCCTGTGTTTGATGTCTTGTCCTGCAAATACCACCACCTGATCTTGACATACACTTCCCCCTTTTAAAAGCAAACTTCCCATCCGAAAACGTTTCATTTGCTCCCTAAATTTACTTTGATCTCTTCCCTGAATGTTTAATCTCTTCTCATTGTATTACGGGTTGTAATCCTGTTTTACATCCTGCTATCTATTTCCAAATTTTTTGTATAAATTTGCTATTCAACGTGACATTTACACAGCACTAAGGCAGTGCCGTCGTATTTACAAGAGAAAGAGCTACAGTGGAAAATCAACACCAAAGACAAAAACGCTGTTTGGGGGAGAGGAAGCCTGCCATAGCTTTGTTTAATTTTTAAGACCCTTTGGATGGGAACAACTCTCTCTCTCTCTCTCTTTAGAAAAAAATAATACGTTTCATTATTTCTCCTGTGAGCAATCAGGACAACCACCAGAAGGATGCAAATGTATTTGTTTTGCTTTGGTTGCTGTGAAAAGAGTCAGAGGGGGGAAAACACACTGTCAAATGCAGCATGCATTAAAAGAGAAAGCACAGCACCATCCCAAATGGTTGAAGAAGGGCCGTGGCTCAGTGATAAATCGTATACTTTGCACACACAACCTAGTAACGTAGGCAGTTGCCTTATACTGAATCAGTCCATTGGTCCATCTAGCCCAGTATTGTCCACATTGACTAGCAGCAGCTCTCCAGGGTTTCAAGTAGGGGTCTTTCCCAGCTCTGAGATGCCATTGGAGATTGAGCTTGGGAACTTCTGCATGCACAGAAGGTGCTCCAGCACTGAACTATAGCTTTTTCCTAAAGACTTAAAGCCATAGGTAAAGGTAAAGGGACCCCTGACCATTAGGTCCAGTCGTGACCGACTCTGGGGTTGCGGCGCTCATCTCGCTTTATTGGCTGAGGGAGCCTGCGTACAGCTTCCGGGTCATGTGGCCAGCATGACTAAGCCACTTCTGGCGAACCAGAGCAGCGCATGGAAATGCCGTTTACCTTCCCACCGGAGCGGTACCTATTTATCTACTTGCACTCTGATGTGCTTTTGAACTGCTAGGTTGGCAGGAGCTGGGACCGAGCAACGGGAGTTCACCCTGTTGCAGGGATTCGAACCGCCGACCTTCCGATCGGCAAGTCCTAGGCTCTGTGGTTTAACCCATAGGAAGCTATTTTACACTGAGTCAGATCATTGTCCCATCAAATTCAGTATTGACAATACTGAGTGGCTGCCTTTCTCCAGGATTTCCTGTAGGGTTCCTTTCCAGCCCTATCTGGAGATGCCAGGGAGTCTACTGGGACCTTGCAAAGAAGATGCTCTATTATTGAGCCATGTCCATGTCCCTAAGTTTGATCCCTGGAATTCCTCATGAAAGAATCTCATCCTCTCCAGGCTATAATCCTGATCTGCCTTGTTCCACACCCTCCTCAAGTGCTTTCCCCCGACTGGAATGTGTCATTGCAACTATGTTGATGACTCTTACTCACCTGGGTGGAAAAATGCACATATATGTGTAGAAACCTCGGCAACTTTTGGGTAGCCAGAGCAGGGGGAGGAGGTTGGGCACCCACCCGCCCACAAATTGTGGGTGCCCGGGCCCCCAGGGCCCCTTGGAGTTGGTGCCAGTGATCCTGGCTCTCCTTTGAGTCCTTCTAGACAAGAAGAGGCTTACTGTTTAGCCTAAGACTCTGACTGGGCAGCAACAAAGCTTCTTGGCTCTGTTGTGTTCTGATCTGCTCCTTGGAATTGTCGGTTGTCTTGATCTCCACTAGAGTAGAAGTGGGGTAGGGATAAAAGCACCTTAGGCCCAGGGACAACATGTGGCCCTCCGGGTCTCTTTATCTGGGCCTTGGAACTGTCCTCAGGCCACAGCTCTTACCGACTCTGCTTTACAGATGCTTCTGGTTGCGTTTTTTTGGGTTATGGATCGTTGAAACCTGGAAGTACTGGAACGGGTTACTTCCAGGTTTCGGCGGTCATGCATGCGCAGAAGTGCTAAATCACGCTTTGCACATGTGCAAAGCACTGAATTGCAACCTGCGCATGCACAGACGCGCCGCTGCGGGTTGCGAATGCTGTGGGTTGTGAACGTGCATCCCGCACAGATCACATTCGCAACCTGAGCGTCCACTGTAATGTCTTTTGCTTTCCTGGAGGAAGAATAGAGAGGGGTATGTGAATGTGTAGAAACTAGCCTACCATGCAAAGGTAACATTTATATCAATTGCTCCGCCCATTTTTGCTTCTGGAATAGGATGTGGTCCTTAGGATGAAAAAGGTTCTGCACTTTTAACCTAGCACAATTCTTGGCTCCTGGTTGCATTCTGACAGCTGCCTGTAACTCCACCCTGACAATCATCTCCTGTGATGTGGAGGCACAATGAAGCTTAGTGCATAAATGCTATGGACTTGACCATCTGCCTGTGCTCATCAATGGAGCAGTACCTTCTGCTTGGTTTGCAATAGGCTCCTGTCCAAGTCCTACCTCTGGCTCCAACTCCGGCAGATTACTGCACGGATTTTGGAGTAGAGACCAGGTACTCCATCTTTAAATTGGGTCTGCCTGCCTCTGACTCTCCCTTTTGCCACTGCACACCAAATGTGGTTGCATTCTTCAGGCTCTCCGGGTTTATGGACAGGGTTAAATACTTTTAGAGGCTTGCTGAATGACAACATGGAAACAAATAATTCCCAACCTTCGCTTTGCTCCTTCCAACAACCCCATCAAGCAGCCACTACTCAATGAGCAGATTAATGCATTCAGATGGTGGCATAATGGAGAGGAAATTCAGTGTCTAAATGAACGGATTGTGCAGGACTATAAAGATGAGTTATGGTATCTCCTCTTTGAAAACTCCTTTTAGCTTAAAAAATATTGCTCCTAGCTAAAAGGGGGGGGGGGAGGAGGAAAAACGGAAGTATATAGATTTCACAGGCTAGCCTGTGAGCACGCACCCAACACAACTGTCGGGGCTGAAATTGCTTCATATATCATCGGCCAACACCAAGTAGATAATGGGAAACAAGTTCTGATCTGGGAGAGATTATGGTTGCTGATTTGGAGCAATGATGGGCAGAGCAGAGCATCTGCAGTGTGGTCCTCTTAAACCAGGTTGACCTCACATGGCGGAGATTAACAATCAGTTTGCATTGACCAGCTCAAATGAGGTGTCATCATGATGGAGAAGCCATCAGAGGAGTCAATCATCTTTATCTCTCATTCTCTTTCAAACTAGATTGTCTCCTCCTCGGCTTCTTTTGCTGGAGGTATGTGTGAGTGGTTTAAAAAGCAAAAAAACCCTTTGCCTTGCTGTCAGAACATGAACTGCATAGAAAATTACCCCTCCCTGTGTTGGAAAATCTGTGTTCAGATGAGTTATCAAAATGCAGACGCTAGAAGAAATGGGAAGGAAAATTGTAGGGGGGGGGGATATGATTGGCTAATTTATTTTAATGTCAGCTTGCTCTTCTCCACCTAATCTGATGTGATATTCAAACATTGTGGTAATTTTCCATTGTATGGAGGGCTTTATTATCTTGGGGGGGGGGTGTAGTCAGTGTTTTTATTTTGCTCATGCAAGGGGGGGAAGTTGCCAGTGCAGATTTACAAGAAGAAGAAGAAGAAGAAGAAGAAACACCATCCATCCTTGGTATTAATCTATCTGCATTGGAAGGACCCTATCAGGGGTTTTAAGAGCTGAAGTCTGCTGAGGAGTGGTTAGTAACTATAAGTGATTTCAGATGGCTCACAAAGTTGTCTTTAAGACCCTCCATTCTTCATGCAGGTAAAATATTCAGCTGCTCTCCTTTCAGACTTACATTTTGGGGGTTACAGTGAATCTCTTCATTGATTTTTTTTAAAAAGAGAATAAATTAAAGCTCTAGCAAAGTGAGTAGATCAGCTAATAATAATAATAATAATAATAATAATAATAATAATAATAATAATAATATTTCTATCCCGCCCATCTGGCTGGGTTTCCCCAGCCACTCTGAGCAGCTTCCATCAGAAGATTAAAAATACATTAAAACATCAGTCATTAAAAACTTCCCTAAAAAGGGCTGCCTTCAGATGTCTTCTAAAAGTCAGGTAGTTGTTTATTTCCTTGACATCTGATGGGAGGGTGTTTCACAGGGCAGGTGCCACGGGTGAAAAGGCCCTCTGCCTGGTTCCCTGTAACTTTGCTTCTCGCAGTGAGGGAACAGCCAGAAGGCCCTGGGCACTGGACCTCAGAATAAAGGTGCTGGGGAGGGGAAAGGGAAAATACAGAAAGCAAATAAGTGAGACCATTCAGTGAGGTTGCCATATTTTGAAGAGCAAAAAAAGGGACACATTTGCCGACTTCTAGTTTTCACTATGGATCACTATGATGACTCTCATTTTTATATACCCATGAAAATGAGGACGTGTCCTGAAAAAAGAGGACATATGGCAACCCTACCATTCAGTAAAATTGTTATTGAATCGTCTGGCATTATCTGTGTGGATTAAAATTCCTCCCTGCAAGTATTTAGGGTTAGAAACCATTTTTATTTATTTTTTAATAAATAAAATAAAAGTCAAGATTCTAAGGATGGTGAGTTGTGCAGATTTAATGTGCTCACAGATTACATCAAAGCACACTCAACTTTGATAGTCATTAGGAAATGCAAGGGGCCTCTGGAAGTGTCATGCTAAAGGGTTGCTGCAGATATCCCTGCAAAAACAAACATGGACATACATAAGACTATGCCTTGAATTACTCTACATGGGTTTGCCTTTGAAGACCATTCTGAAACTCCAGCTGGCTCAGAACTTTCTGCATTTCTTTATTTCGTTCACGAATCACTTTCCATAAAACATCCCCAAGCAATTTCACAATGGAAACATCAACAATGAAAGCATTTAGAAAGACAATTCCTAGGCCAATGAAGATAAAGACTGGGATAAATATATCCACTTAAAAGGCTGGTTGGAAGAGGGAAGTCTTCAACAGTCCCTCAAGAGACCACAAAGATAGTGCCTCTATGATATATAATGTAATGGAGTTCCAACGGGTGAATTAGTAAGAAATTAAATATATAAAGATGAGACAATTTTTTAGCCAATGTTCATTGGCTACCGGTTGGTTTTTGGTCACAGTTCAAAGTGCTAGTTTTGGCTTATGAAGCCTTAAACAATTTGGGGGTAGGTTACCTGAAGAATTTTCAACTCCCGTGCAAACCTGAGAGAAATTTGAGATGTTTGAGAAAGGGACTTCTCTCCACCCAACAATTATCCTATGTGCTTCTCAGTAGCCTGGACAAAGTATTGAAACAACTGGAGCAATTCTCCAAGGAAGCTCTTCCTATCTCTCTATCTCAGGAGTGGGGAACTTTCAACCTATGAGCCTAACTAGGCCTAGAAAAGCTTTCATTTTTGTGAGCCACCTCCAGTCCTGGTTCTAGGGGAAAGGCAGGAAATGAATGAATGAATGAATGAATGAATGAATTAATACTAACACATCATCAACAAACCCTGTGCCTTTGCCTGTATAGTTTTATTTCAAACCACCTGAGAAAAGGAAGTGAGCTGTTTAAAGGTGCCACCAATCAGCTTATCACCAACACTTGAAATCACCTGTGCATGTGCCCATGCAGTTTGAAACCAAACCACACAAGCAAAGAAAAATGTCTCAACTGATGCCACAGCAACTTCAGACTGCCCACTTGTCAAAATGGTTTACAAGGCTTGTTGGAAGTCAGGATCTGGTCTACCAGTCAGATCCAGTTCCTCATTCCTGCCATATCTGTCAGCAGGTAAAAAGAGCTTTTTTATTGTTATTTAGACAGGCCTGTGAGTTTATCTGAAGTCGTTGTTGCTCATATTGATAAGATTTAATTGGTTGTTCTTTTTACTGACTGGTTTTATTGCTGGTCTTTCTTTCTATCTGTGCTAGATATGTAATGGGAACATTGTGTACTTGTGTCAGATCCAGTCACTTTTGTTCTCTCTTTCTCCTTAAGGATGGGTGGAAGTGGAAACCACGACTGCTCAAAATATGGTGCTGATAGACAGCTCCCACCTCGGCTTTTGTTTTTTTAATCAGAGAATTCTGACTGGTGCTGATGGACAGCTCTTCATAACCCCTGTTATCCTGGTAGAAAGAAGACACAAATCCCAGCAAACCAATACAAACCAGGCAAAGACATTTTACTCCCCTCCTTTGCAACTAGATCTGGAGGATTTAATTAAGTGACTGTTACTAGCTAGAGCTGGTACTCATGGCCCAGGAAATCCAATACGTCAAGAGTTGACTCACCAAAGTAGCAGAGAGGGCCTCACCATTCCAAATCTGAACCAGGGGCCAAAACTGGATTAAACAAGGGTGTGAGCAGAACAGGGAAAAGGGATAGACACATCCCCCAAAGCAAGAGATGAGCATGTTCACTGCAGAAATAGTAGACAGATGGAAGATAGTTGGGTTTGGATTGATAGAAATAAATTGACGTATTAGAAATGGCTATGCAGAAGATAGAGGATCACAGAGGGATTCCAGTCATATAAATTGGGAGGCTAGACTGATGGGGACAGGATGACATGCAGACAGAAGTGGCTCAAACTCCCCCTGAACCTTTTCCCATCCTCCCACTTATAATATGTATAATGAAGAAATGAAGCTAGAGCACAGGGACTAAGTGAAGAATGTGGGAGTCATGATAGATGCAATGGCAGCCAGAGCAATTTGGGCAGTAAACACTGAGAAAGCATCTCAGGACTCTATTGACACAGTGGGAGGATGGATGAGATAACTATTAAGGTACCCAGGGCGGCAGGACTTTTCTTTTTGCCTATAAAGCAAACAGTGGCAGCATCTGAAAACTCTCGGTTTGATTTGTCTGGGTTTCCATAGCACTCTCTTTCTGCCTCTGGTGACTAAAGTATTCCCATTTGAATCAACAGAGTCTTTGCTTCCCTTGAAAATATGCCCACTGCTCATTTCAATCAAGTCGTTTCTATCCATCAAGTCAAGTAGTTCCATCTCTGAGCTCATGACACTTAAATTTCCTACAGATGAGGTGGGATAGTAAAAAAGAAAGAAAGGTGTGGGGGGGGGCAGTGGCGTAGCGTGGGTTGTCAGCACCCAGGGCAAGGCAAGTAATTTGCGCCCCCTAACCCGTGGATTTGCGCCCCCTAACCCGTGGATTTGCACCCCCTAACCTGTGGATTTGCCCTAACCCCAGATGTTGCGCCCGGTGCGGCCGGCCACCCTGCACCCCCCACGCTACGCCACTGGTGGGGGGGAATTGGTCTTGGAATCAAAACTATATGGGTGAAGAGGTCTGAGCTGGATTTGATGCTAT
Organism: Podarcis muralis; assembly: GCF_964188315.1. NCBI lineage: Eukaryota > Metazoa > Chordata > Lepidosauria > Squamata > Lacertidae > Podarcis > Podarcis muralis. The sequence goes on from NC_135669.1 coordinate 21,478,477, forward strand.
TGGTGGACAATGTTTGTGTGTGCCAGAGAGAGAGATGGGGAGAGGGACAGAGTGAGCAAGAGTGTTTACACTAGGGATTGGATATCTATGACTCCTGTCCATTCATTGATGGACTATAGCATCCCTGATCTTTGGCAGTTCTGGCTGGAGGTGATGGGATATGGGAGGCCAACAAAATCTGGAGGGCCAAACATTCTCCATTCCTGGTTTACAGAACAAATATGGATGTTTGGTGAGCTGGGTCTGAGAACAGATACATGCAGCATGTTCTTCCAATGGTGTCCTGAAGTTGCATAAAGCATGTATTCCATCATCTAGGGATATGCAAGATGCCTGGGAAGAAGTGCTTGAATTGAAGGAGGTCCTCACTGCTATTTCTTTTTCTCCCTTGAAAAGTGTACACTGAAGGAGGAAGTGCCAAGAGTGACACTCTTTCCCACTTTGTCTTTCATATCTATGCACTTTTCAATACTCAGATTAATTCTACTGGAGCTGGTCCACACACACTAGAGAGAGAGATATATCGAGAGATCTCTTGTAGATGCAAAGTGAGTGGCTGTGCACCCACTCTCTCTTTTTTCAGGTTCTCTGGGGAGGCTGATCATGGGGGACAAAATTCCAAATGTGGACATGGGTTGAAAAAGATTAGCATTGCCTACCCTGTGTTGTTATGGGACGCAGGTGGCGCTGTGGGTTAAACCACAGAGCCTAGGGCTTGCCAATCAGAAGGTCGGCGGTTCAAATCCCCGCGACGGGGTGAGCTCCCGTTGCTCGGTCCCTGCTCCTGCCCACCTAGCAGTTCGAAAGCACGTCAAAGTGCAAGTAGATAAATAGGTACCGCTCCGGCGGGAAGGTAAATGGCATTTCTGTATGCTGGCCACATGACCCGGAAGCTGTACGGTGGCTCCCTTGACCAATAAAGCGAGATGAGCGCTGCAACCCCAGAGTCGGTCACGACAGGACCTAATGGTCACGGGTCCCTTTACCTTTTATCCTGTGTTGTTGGCATCCATCCATCTCAAGAGACAGTGGAGTACACTTCCAGGGGTGGAGTTAAACCTCTGCAATAGCAGCACCAAGTGATCTCCCTGGGGTGCAAGCCTGGGCAGTGTGTATGGAGGTCCTGGACTGCCCAGATGTCAAGACCCCTCTTTCAGCCTTGCTCATGTGGTCCAAAGGAAAGCAGCGCAATATGTTTGGCACCAGCTTGGCTGCAGGAATTGCCAGGAGGAGGCATACAAGATTCCACCCAACTGTCTTTGTAACTCCACTCTGGATTTGTGTAGGGTTTACTCCGTAGCCTTTTTCTCCAGAAAGCAATGGAAGTTTAGGATCACAGTTTTCCTTCTTTCTCCTAGATGGGCTATCTTCCCAGGTTGATGAGCCCCATCTGCCCCTCACTTCCCTCAACTCAGCATGTGCAGAAACCTCCTCCTTGACTGTTGAACCCACTATTAGTCTTGTCTGCCAGAGCCTGTCTTTGCATGCAGGGGAAGCTCCTAACTCATTGAATGTTTGAGACCCATCAGCTACCCTCACTTGGTTTAGCCGGCCAGTCAAAGCCATTCCCAGGGTGTGGCTGCTGTCACATGCTGACAGCTTCTAGGAGCCACAAGTGAGAGCTAAGTACAAAAGTGGACAAACTACCCCAGAAGGAGCACAATGTGTGTCCCCCACTAGAGGTCCTACTCCTCCCCTAACACCTTCTGATATTAGCAATGTCTCAGTTCAGCTACAGTTCCTCAGCATTTCCATGCATGGAAATTTTGCCCACATACCTCTGTGGTTTAGGAAGTTTTTAGCTAGTTGTTCCACATGAGATCACAAGAATATCATTTTTTAAAAACGACAAGGGAGTATTTGCTGAATAAAAGTACCAAGAAAAAAAAATGTAGATTCTGGTAAGCTTCCCACAGTCTTGGAACACAATTACCTATGAATAAAAATCTGAATTCCACAGTGGGCCCCAAAATCTAGTAAAGTTGTGAGTAAGAGAAATGCCTGAGTTGCTATTCCCCTCGGCGTGACACTTTTGATCAATCCAAGACTTCCAGTTCCTGGGACTGACAGTTTAGCATTAAGTTAACTCTGAATGAATGAATTGAATTAGCCAGTCCCTTTGTGGAAAGATGGAGGATTCTTGAGACATTGCTTCATGGGGTATTGAGAAAAAGCAGCTCATAAACCAGCGAGGAACTTCACGGTGGCGAGCACAACAAAGCCCAGAGCACAGGCTTTTGCCTGTCGTTGCTTTGCAGCAAAGACAAGCAAGTCAAAATTTTTAGCCTTCTGTCGTTCCACCAACAAATTAAAACTAATTGAATGATCCCCACCATTCATGAAAGGTCCGTGATTGTTCCTCGCGATTGTTCCTAGAAGTGCCAGCTCCCACAAAGCCGCCTTTGTCATCATTAATACAAAACCGCCCTGCGCACGCTCTTCCTTGCAGAGATAAAGAGGGAAGGGGGAGAGACAGAGAGACAGAGAGAGAAAGAGAGAGAGAAGACACAATTTGTTATCAGGTTTAGAAGATGCAATTGGAAGGATGATTATAATATCATCATCTGGGTTTCAGCTGTCCCTGCTCATTCAGACAGGCAGGCTGGAATATGAAGTGACAAAACACACAGAAACCCTTCATTCTTGTTTGCACACAAACATTTCCATAACTAGCAATTTTGTGGAAAGAGACTCGGGGGGGGGGGGAAGAAGCATAAATGGAAAGAGGGTGGAACAGATATTAGACTCAATAGGGCAGTTTAACTGTTACTATAACAGCATAGTGGCTTTGCATGAAAACAGCAGATTTCAGAAGAGGCCCAAAGGGGTTAAAATGATGCATTTCTTTGTTCCCATTGTTGATCGCAGACATTTTTTTTTGTATATGCTCTCTCTACCCCCCCTCCTTTAATACAGCCATAACATTACATTAATTCATCTAACACATGCCATGCCACGAAGTTGCTCTCTCTTTCTCTTAATTATTGTGATCAAAATATGGCTTCAAATGGAAGGCAGCTGCATTTGTTTCCGTCAGATATCATAATTGCGACCGTAAATTGGGAAACGGAACATTTCCTGGTGTTTTGCCGTGAGTAATGGGACCAGAATCATTATGGATGGAGGGATATAAATAAACTGGGGCAGATCTATAAAACTAAGGAAAAGCAAGTTAAAAGGATAATTACTGGAGCAAACAGGAACAGTGTAAATGCAGAACAAGGTGATATTTCATTGCACAGTCAAAATTCCCTTTAAATCAGGGGTGGGGTATATCAGGACCAGGGGGTAAATGTGGTCCTCCAGGTATTTCTATGGCCCCTGGATCAAATAACCTCTCCCCAGGCCACCAGCTCTACTCTGCGTCTTTCTCATTCTTTGCCGGGCTGGAAAATGTATACCCTGCAAATAAAGTGTACTATTTAAGTGCCTTGTTTTTCATAACAGCTCTTTATATTATGTGTTCAGACATATGCCTTTTCCATGACTGAATGGAGGATGGACAGGAGTGTGTGCTAGAAACCTCCGGCTCTTACATGGACAGAAGGAATACAATTTGCCATTGTGTTCAGTGATGCCTACTCTGATCGGCAGCAGCTCAGACAGAGAATGATTCTTCACCTGATATTTTTAACTGGAGACCCAGGAACTTTCTGCATGCAGATCAAGTGCTAATTGATGACTTCTCTGTGTTGGGGTGGGTATTCAGGGTAAAGTCAAAGGCACTCTGTGCATGTTCAGGGGCAGAGGAATTTCATATCAGTTGCCCTTTGATCCTTCTAATGGTAGATGCTGGGGCTTGAACTTGGGACCTTCTGTGGGCAAAGCAGGTGGTCTCCTACTCAGCTGAAAGATCTCCTGTCTTTTGGTAACAATCATCCTGCAAGGCAAAAAAATGTGTGCTCTTTTGAGCGTAAAAAGACTGAGCCAGGCTAGCTGGAAGTATTGACGAGAAAACAAGGGGTGGAAATTAACAAAAGCTTAACAATCATTTATTTCCTTTTGTTTGTTTTGCTTTTCAATTTCCAGAACTGGAGAAGAGCCAGACTAGCAGCAGGGACCATCTCTGGGCCTGGAAAGATAGCAAGCAATTAGAGCACATTCAGATCGAGAACATCAGCAAGTTTGGAAGCAGTGGCAGACCATGGGGTCTCAAATTTCAGCAGCACCATGTTCAACACCAAAATTCACACACACCCTCTTGCCTTCCACTCTACACCAGAATTGTGGCACCCTTTGGCATGGGCATAGCCAGGATTTATGCTGGGGGGCAGGGCAGCGCAAGACACCCACCTGTCATCATTCTCTGTCTGGCTCTGTCTAGCAGATTCAGAATGAAATGTCTCAACAACAGTTCTTTTCAACTACTTTCTTTTGACCCCAAGTGCTCAGAAAAATCTGTCAAAATCTTTCTACAATTTCTACTTGTAGTTAAGTATTTTTATTTATTTACTTGAATTATGGGGGACGTGGATGGCTCTGTGGGTTAAACAGAGCCTAGGACTTGCCGATCGGAAGGTCAGTGGTTTGAATCCCAGTCACGGGGTGAGCTCCCGTTGCACGGTCCCTGCTCCTGCCAACCTAGCAGTTCGAAAGCACGTCAAAGTGCAAGTAGATAAATAGGTACTGCTTCAGCAGGAAGGTAAACGGCGTTTCCGTGTGCTGCTCTGGTTCTCCAAAAGCGGCTTAGTCATGCTCGCCACATGACCCGGAAGCTGTACGCCGGCTCCCTCGGCCAATAAAGCGAGATGAGCACCGCAACCCCAGAGTCGGTCACGACTGGACCTAATGGTCAGGGGTCCCTTTACCTTTACCTTACTTGAATTATTGGGGGGGGGCGCAGCTGCCCTCCTTCCCCCGGCTATGCCCATGCCCCTTGTGGCACCCCCAAGGGTCTGCACCCAGTGCAACCAAGCCAGTCACACTCCCCTAAATCCTCTTCTGTTGGGAGGAATATCAGGCATCCTTTGGAAGGATTCAGTCCACAGGATGTCCGAAAAGCAAACTGTAATTGTGTGGGCAGGGGAGGAACAAGGGACACAGAACAGACTAATTACTGGCTGAATCACAGTGCTGGGGGTGGAATTTGAAAAAGAAGATGCACTGTGGAGGGAAATAGATCTTAGGGGCATGCTCAGTTGGGCATTTGTGATCTCTTTGGAAAGGCAGTGCAGAACACTTGTTTGCTCATTCATTAGCTGTGATTCCAGCTGTGGCTCCCCACCAGGGCCACCAGTGGGATTCTGCCAACAGGGGAGAAGCTATTGCTCTTCTCACCCACTCTGCCTAAACAAAGAGCTTCAACACCTGCTTTTCAGTAGCATTGTACGTGTCCTTTTCTAACCCAGGTGCAAGACTCTTATGTGAAGAGAACCAACATTAAGAGAGAGTCTTCCAACACTGGAAGCAGTTAGCAGGTTCCAGGCAAAGTGAGGAGGGTGTTGTGCTCAGAAGGCCTTGGAATGCATGAAGCGAGGCTTTGTGTGGCTCAGGGACATTGTTAGCTGTGCTAAGCTTTTCCCTGTACACAGGGCCACAGTGGTGGCAACTCCTCTGCCTGGTCATTGCCCCTCAGTTTCCTCAACATGGATACATGAGATTGTGGAAGTAATTCTTCATGGGTAAATCAAGCACACACACAAAAAAAAGCAGGGGGAAGCATGCACAACCCCCCAAGATACACTGAGATAAGGTAAAGGTAAAGGACCCAGTTAAGTCCAGTCAAAGGCGACTGTGGGGTGCAGCGCTCATCTCGCTTTCAGGCCGAGGGAGCCAGCGTTTGTCCACAGACAGCTTTCCGGGTCCTGTGGCCAGCATGACTATACTGCTTCTGGTGCAATGAAACACTGTGATGGAAGCCAGAGTGCACAGAAACGCCATTTATCTTCCCGCTGGAGAGGTACCTATTTATCTACTTGCACTGATGTGCTTTCAAACTGCTAGGTTGGCAGGAGCTGGGACAGAGCAACGGGAACTCAGCACCATCACAGGGAGAGCCATTGGTAGCCCTCTTCTCCTTGAATTTACCTAATCCCTTTTTGAAGTCATCTGAAGTCATTTCTGAAGGAGCATCTCCACCCCCATCGTTCTACCCAGACACTGAGGTCCAGCGCCGACGCCCTTCTGGCTGTTCCCTCACTGCAAGAAGCCAAGTTACAGGGAACCAGGCAGAGCGCCTTCTTGGTAGTGGCACCCGCCCCGTGGAACACCCTCCCACCATATGTCTAAGAGAACAACAACTACCAGACTTTTAGAAGACATCTGAAGGGAAGCTTTTAATGTTTGATGCATTACGGTATTTTAATATTCTGTTGGAAGCTGCCCAGAGTGGCTGGGGAAGCCCAGCCAGATGGGCGGAGTAGAAATAAATAAATAATAATAATTTCCCACATTGGTGGCCATCACTGCCTCCTGTGGAAGTGAGTTCCACAGTTTAACTTTGAGCTGTGAGAAGAAGTCCTTTCTTTTATCTGTCCTGAACCTTCCAACATTCAGCTTAATCGGATGTCCATGGGTCCTAGCATAATGAGAGAGAGATAAACACTTTTTTCTCCACTTGATCCACGCCACACATCATTTTATAAATTGTCTACCATGTCACCTCTTGCCTCTTCTCTAAACCAAGAAGTTCTAAATGTTGCAAGCTTTCTTCAGGGGGGAGTCACTCCAACCTCTTGATCACTTGTTTGCCTTTGGTGGCTTGTGTCTTTGGGATATGAGGCCGGCAGCATATACAGTCGTACCTCCATCTAAGAACAGTCCTGTTAACGAACGATTCACAATGCACTCCGGAAAACCAGAAGTAGGTGTTCCAGCTAGCGAACTTTGCCCCAGAAGACGAACAGAAGCCAACCGGTGGAAGGGCACCGGTGGTGGGAAGCCTCATTGGGGAAAGCACGCCTCAGTTTTAGAATGTTTTTGATGTAAGAATGGACTTCCGGAATGAATTAAGTTCGTAAATGGAGGTACCACTGTAATGTAAATTATCTTTGATCTATACTTACTGATCGGAAAGAAAATGATAGCTTAAAAGCAGAGGTGGGGAACCTGCGGCCCTCTAGATGTTGTTGGACAGCACTTCCCATTACCCTCAGACAACATGGCTAATGGACAGAGATGATGGGAATTGTAGTGCAGCATCATCACAAGGGCTGCTGGTCCTCCATCCTTCCTTTAGTGCCAGCTTTGTGCATATTCAGGGCTACTATGCACTATAATGTATGATATTTTAGTGTTTTTTGGTTTCTATGGAAGCCGCCCAGAGTGGCTGGGGAAACCCAGCCAGATGGGCGGGGTACAAATAATAAATTATTATTATTATTATTATTATTATTATTATTATTATTATTATTATTACTGTGGGAAGGCATGATTTGCTGTTCAAAGTGTTTTAGGCTGACCCAGCTGGTATGTGTGAAAGACTTAAGACTACAAAGTCCATAATGCAGTGTAACCAATTGCAAACCACAGAAGTGTGAAAACACCCAGGGCCTTTTTCTCAAATCGACAGTGTGCTTATATCAAATGAACTGAGGTGGAGAACCACCACATTTGCAAATTAGCAGATAGATGCCCTCAGGAATCCGCATCACAGAATGAAACTTCTCCAGTGGGTGCATTCCTCTGGTAACATCTGGGGGAAGCTGTAAAAAGGGCTATGTAGAATTTAGCCACCTAACGAATGGTTCCTGTTCCCAACAGCTTTCAAACCATGAAGAGCGAGCCTCTCTGAGATGGAGAAGTTGTGAGGGATGTGGAAGCAGGCCGGGTGCCTTCCTCCATTTTCAGTCTAGCAGCAACCCAGATATATCGGCATGACAAGGTCTGTAGTGCAAAAGGCACGAGAGAGGTGACGCCACTCATTGTGAAAGAGGCTCCTTGTCATCTCAGGTCTCCACAATTCAAAGCTGGAGGCAGCTCATCTGCAAGTCTCATCATCTGTTTAATCTTGCATGGGACTCTAATGGTTCCTGGCCTCCTGTTTACCATCGTTCTGTTTGACTCCCTAATTACTATAATTAGGAATGCTGTCAAAATCTGGGCGGTGCCAAGGTGGCCTTGTGAGTGGCAAATGGATTCTTCCCAATAGCCAGACACATTAAGAGGTCACTGACATGGCCACTTTCCCTGTCAGCACAAGATGCCTGATGCAGCTTTACTACGAGATTTGGCTGAGTGCATAAACTGGTCCTCAGAAACTGGATGGCCTGGCAAGTTAGGTCTGTTTGGCATGTTTCTATGTGGCTCCTGGCTCCTGCTGCCTTTGATTTCCTGCCAACAAGGTGAAGATCTGCCTTGAGGTCTTCACTTGCTGGAAGCGCTTCTCCCGAGTTCAGTATCTGAATACCTGTGCACCCTTAATGGTCCTCTTCCCATGGCAGAATTAATGCATCCCACCCCCAGTGCACCAGTGAAGGAGCTAACACCACTTTAGATTTGAGTTAATGAACCAAAAATTCCAGCTTAATGAGTTTTCTACAGTGGAGAATAATTAATATAATTAGCACTGATATGAAAATTATGTTCCTGGAGTCAGAACTATGAGGGAGGGTGTATGTGTGCAGCTGATTCACCATAGGCTTTGAATATGTACGGTCTTGTTTTCCTGCAAAGAACATTTGAAATTCAGTTCTAGTAGCTTA
>NC_135669.1:22105662-22240404 GCF_964188315.1 Podarcis muralis
ACTGTATGCAGCTGTCCCATATGGGGATCGAACCTGCAACCTTGGTGTTATCAGCACAAGCCTCTAACCAACTGAGCTATCCAGGCATCGTTGGCATTAATACAAAAATATGCAACTTAAAGAACATTGAGACAAGCTCTGCAGGATCATACCTATGGTCCAGCAAGGGCTGCATCCTGTTCCAAAACGAGCCAGTCAGATGCCTCTGAAAAGATCACAAGCTTGATGGCAATATCCAGCGGTGACTGGTGTCCATAGGCATTGGTAGGGCAGAAGGCAGGGAGCCCAACAGTAGGTGGCGCCAGAACAAATGGCAGGCAGAGCCAACTCATTATAGTTCTGTTCCCCATCAATCCCTTTGCAGAAATCTACAGGGCAACACTGAGAATAAGAAGGAAGAAGCTGGCAGGCAATGCCACCTCCTGGACTGGCTGTAAGAAAGAAGGCAGGCATACGGGGGGCTGTCTGAAGGCAGACCGAGATTGGTGGGGCAGAGCCCCATCTGCTGTAACGGAGCATTGTCATCAATTGTTGCTCCCCAGTAATGGGTATTTAGAGGCATAATGCCTTGGAATCTGGACATTCTATATAGCTTCCATGACCTCAATTACTATAGATAGTCACATGCTTTTGTCTTATTCCTTTTTTTACCTTCTAAGCCAACAATCATCCATCACCACACTTGGAGGCAGCATATTTCATAAATAAGGATATGTGGTGTGAGAAAGGTCTTTCTTTCACCCACCGTGACTCTGAAGCCAAATAATTTTATTGGATGATCCCCAGCGTTAAGGATTTTGAGGAAAATGTTGCTTATTCCACTTTCTTCCACACCATGCATTATAATGTAAAGCTCAGTTCTATTTCTCCTTAGGCATTTTTTGAATAAAAGAAATGTATTTTGTCGAAGTAACCCCTCAATCATTTTCGTTGTCCTCTTTTGCTCCTTTTCAGTTAGGAAAGCTGGCAGCTGGCCAGATGGTGCTAGACTTTGATATGAAGTTGGTCCCTCCAAAGCAAACATCTTGCAGAATCTCCAGCTCTTGAAGGCTTCGTCTTGCTTGTTGTTGTTGTTGTTTAGTCGTTTAGTCGTGTCCGACTCTTCGTGACCCCATGGACCAGAGCACGCCAGGCACCTCTGTCCTCCACTGCCTCCCGCAGTTTGTTTGTTTTTTAAAAAATATTTTTTATTGAGTTTCTTTTCTTAGGGTCATAGACACAAAGTTAAAGCAAGAAAATACTAGAAACAAAAACAAAGAAAAATGATAAAAAGATTATTACAATCCAACTTTCAATAGTTTTTCCAATATTCCAAATGGACTTCCCCACATCCTCCCGACTCTGCGTTCTTTGCAATAAAAGTTTCAGCAATTTGTTACCTTGTTTCTTAACTTACTGTATCTTTCAGTTATTATGTTTTTAATTTCACAATATTGTATCCCAACTTTGTACATTTAAAGTTAACATAATAAAATTGTTTCATATTTACCACCTCTTTTTTCTTGTCTTAATTTTCAGTTTACCTAATCAAGTTGCTAAAAGCAAAAGTTTCCTAATCGTGCGTATTTCTTAACATTCATACAACTTATAATGTTTTTGCAAATAGTCCTTAAATTTTTTCCAGTCCTCTTCCATTGTTTCCTCCCCCAAATCTCGGATTCTGCCAGTCATTTCAGCCAGTTCCATGTAGTCCATCAACTGCGTCTGCCACTCCTCCAGCGTGGGTAAATCTTGAGTCTTCCAATGCTTTGCAATAAGGATTCTTGCTGCTGTGGTAGCATACATAAACAAAGTTCTATCCTTCTTTGACACCTTCTGGTCCACCATGCCCAATAGGAAGGCCTCTGGTTTCTTGGGAAAGGTATACCTAAATACCTTTTTTAACTCGTTGTAAATCATTTCCCAGTAGGCCTTCACTTTTGGGCAGGTCCACCAGAGATGGAAGAATGTCCCTTCTGCCTCCTTACATTTCCAACATTTATTATCAGACAGGTGGTATATCTTAGCAAGCTTGACTGGGGTCATGTACCACCGGTATATCATTTTCATAATGTTTTCCTTCAAGGCATTACATGCCGTGAACTTCATTCCGGTGTTCCATAACCTTTCCCAGTCTTCAAACATAATGTTGTGTCCAATATCCTGTGCCCATTTTATCCTGTGTATTCCATTTAAGCAGCAAGTTATACATTTTCGAAAGTGTCTTAGTTTTTGGTTCTAACAATTCCGTCTCTAATTTCGATTTTTCCACCTGGAAACCAACTTTTTTATCCATTTTAAAAACCTCTTGGATTTGAGCATAATGTAACCAATCCCGCACCTTATTTTTTAATTTGTCTTGGCTCTGCAGCCTCCAATTGTCTCCAATTATTTCAATTATTTCCCAGTATTTTGGCCAGTAGGCCTCCATGTTGGGTCTTTTCCTGGCCTTGGCCTCCACCGGTGATAGCCACCTCGGGGTCTTGCCCTCCAGTAAGTCTTTATATTTCAACCAGACCGCAAAAATTGCTCTTCTGACAATATGGTTTTTAAATAATTTATGAGCTTTAACCTTGTCGTACCACAAATATGCATGCCAGCCAAAAGCATTATCAAACCCTTCCAGATCCAGGACATCAGTGTTCTCCAACAGAAACCAATCCTTCAGCCAGCAGAAGGCTGCGGATTCATAATACAACCTCAGGTCCGGCAGGGCAAACCCCCCTCTTTCTTTCGAATCAGTTAATATTTTAAACTTTATTCGGGGCTTTTTGCCCTGCCAGACAAACTTAGATATATCCTTCTGCCACTTTCCAAAACATTCCACTCTGTCCACGATCTGTAGGGCCTGAAACAAAAATAGCATTTTCGGCAATACATTCATCTTTATAGCTGCAATTCTGCCCAACAAGGAAAGTTTCAATCTTGACCAAATTTACAAATTCTTCTTAATTTCCAACCAACATTTTTCATAATTGTCTTTAAATAAATTCAAATTTTTCGCAGTCAAATAAACCCCTCACTGCCTCCCGCAGTTTGGATAGGCACCATAATTCAAAAGCATCAATTCTTCGGCGATCAGCCTTCTTTATGGTCCAGCTCTCACTTCCATACATCACTACTGGGAAAACCATAGCTTTAACTATACGGACCTTTGTTGGCAAGGTGACATCTCTACTTCTCAAGATGCTGTCTAGGCCTGTCATTGCCCTTCTCCCAAGAAGCAGGCGTCTTTTAATTTCGTGGCTGCTGTCACCATCTGCAGTGATCATGGAGCCCAAGAAAGTAAAATCTCTCACTGCCTCCATTTCTTCCCCTTCTATTTGCCAGGAGGTGATGGGACCAGTGGCCATGATCTTCGTTTTTTTTATGTTGAGCTTCAGACCATATTTTGCGCTCTCCTCTTTCACCCTCATTAAAAGGTTCTTTAATTCCTCCTCACTTTCTGCCATCAAGGTTGTGTCATCTGCATATCTGAGGTTGTTGATATTTCTTCCGGCAATCTTAATTCCGGCTTGGGATTCATCCAGCCCAGCCTTTCGCATGATGAATTCTGCATATAAGTTAAATAAGCAGGGAGACAATATACAGCCTTGTCGTACTCCTTTCCCAATTTTGAACCAATCAGTTGTTCCATATCCAGTTCTAACTGTAGCTTCTTGTCCCACATAGAGATTTCTCAGGAGACAGATGAGGTGATCAGGCACTCCCATTTCTTTAAGAACTTGCCATAGTTTGCTGTGGTCGACACAGTCAAAGGCTTTTGCATAGTCAATGAAGCAGAAGTAGATGTCTTTCTGGAACTCTCTAGCTTTCTCCATAATCCAGCGCATGTTTGCAATTTGGTCTCTGGTTCCTCTGCCTCTTCTAAATCCAGCTTGCACTTCTGGGAGTTCTCGGTCCACATACTGCTTGAGCCTTCCTTGTAGAATTTTAATCATAACCTTGCTAGCTTGTGAAATGAGTGCAATTGTGCGGTAGTTGGAGCATTCTTTGGCACTGCCCTTCTTTGGGATTGGGATGTAGACTGATCTTCTCCAATCTTCTGGCCACTGCTGAGTTTTCCAAATGGAAAAGATTAAGAATGTTGCCTGGGAGCAAGGCAGCTGGAGGGATACACAGGCCCTCAGTAACGTCATCACAAAGCCACATCAGAATGGCTAGCTGATTGGCTACATGGCACCTGACATCATCATGTTCACAATGTGATCCCTGATTGGCTAGAATAACACCATGAAGAAGCTCTATAATTGGTGCTGAAGTAGCAGCACATTAAGGATGTAGGGGAGGGGGGAATGTGAACGAGTGAGACCAGTAATTGGGGCGTGGTCACTGTAGGGACTTCTTAAAGATAAAGGGATCCCTGACCATTAGGTCCAGTCATGGCTGACTCTCGGGTTGCGGCGCTCATCTCGCTTTATTTGCCGAGGGAGCCGGCGTACAGCTTCCGGGTCATGTGGCCAGCATGACTAAGTCGCTTCTGACGAACCAGAGCAGCACACGGAAATGCCGTTTACCTTCCCGCTGGAGTGGTACCTATTTATCTACTTGCACTTTGACATGCTTTCGAACTGCTAGGTTGGCAGGAGCAGGGACCGAGCAACAGGAGCTCACCCCATCGTGGGGATTCGAACCGCTGACCTTCTGCTCAGCAAGTCCTAGGCTCTGTGGTTTAACCCACAGCGCCACCCACATCCCACAGGGACTTCTTAAACCACCTGAAATATTACTTTCCACATTGAACCTCACAAAAATTCAACATATCACCCATTGATCTGTCTGGTTTTATCTTCTGCAATTATCATGAGCATACTGGGTCAGGGTTAGAATCCTATGCATGTCTTCTTCTTCCTTCTCTAGCACAATCAAGAAATGCAAACTATCTAGGTCAGTGTGAGGGGTAGGGACACGAAGGAATTCCTGTGTCCTTCTACAATTGCCCAGGCCCGCTTCTTGCATTTATTTAGTTTTTAGTTTTTTGCACATGCATGCAGAGAGCCAAAGTTTGCCAATAGTGGCCCATGACTCATGTGTCAGCCAGCCACTGCCATTATAATCCTTCTGTCATCTCATTCTACTCAAGGCGTGTCTAGACAGTGTAGGGTGGAGTGGGGGAAAGTGAGTGGTGGTGACGGAGTTCTGGAATCAGTGCATCTTAGACTGTGGAAGCAATCGCATCCTCTTCGTTTCCCCCAACAAGCACTTCCGCAGATGTTCCATTCGCCATGGCTATTAATCCAAATGAAAGTTACCTGATGCTATGGGTGTATGACTCTGTCCATTTCTACTTCCTTCAGGGTCTCGTTTTCCCAATGGTTAAGTTCATTTCTCCACATTTCCACTTCAGTCTGTAGCTTCTTCTTTTTTCAAGTTCTCATGAAAACTCAGTGCATTTCAGTGCAAATTTTTCCTAATATGTGCAGGTCTGTATGCAATTTTGTCAAATAGATGCATTTTTGGCCACTTGATTTCCCTTCATATAATGCATTTCTGTATGTTATTTTCACTAATATTTCCATTTTTATTCACACTTTACCCTGCATATAATGGTATCACATAGGCTTTCAGTGTACTCCTTTCAATACCTGTTATAAACATTTTTGTTTAGACAAGCCTATCCAAATATGTAAAATGTTGATGTGTGCTTTAATCTGTTTTTAGGTTTTTGCTGGTTTAAACATTTTTGAGTATTTTAAATAGTTGCTTTTAACTGTTTTTACTGATAATTTTATTGTTTTGTTCTCTTTGTAAACTGTTGTGAGGTTGTTTTTCATAAACAAGCAGTGTATACATTTTATGAAATAAATAAAATAAAAAGTATATGCACTTTTGTAAACATTGCTTGGATGGAACATTGCTTGCACTGGAAAATTCAGAAAAGTATGAATTTCAATGGATTGCTGTGTTTTTGTCTGTGTGCTGCTTTGGAAAATGCAGGTAAGGTAGGCTCACCTTTAAATACCAACTGAATTCAATTTATCCCTCATTTATCCCTCTACCAGATGCAGCAGGAAATTTGGTCTATGAAGTTCACCCAACATATCAGCGTCTTCTTTCTAGTACAGTGGTACCTCGGGTTAATAACTTAATTCATTCTGGAGGTCCGTTCTTAACCTGAAACTGTTCTTAACCTGAAGCACCACTTAAGCTAATGGGGCCTCCTGCTGCCACCGTGCTGCCAGAGCATGATTTCTGTTCTCATCCTGAAGCAAAGTTCTTAACCCGAGGTACTATTTCTGGGTTAGCGGAGTCTGTATCCTGAAGCATCTGTAACCTGAAGCGTCTGTGACCTGAGGTACCACTGTAGATCTAACCCGAGTCAATCTCTTTCAGGCTGCATGAGAGTGCAGGGCACTGAACTTCTCCCTATTCTGTCCCAGCCAGATTTTTCCTTAAAGCAAAACTCCCAAGTGAATTTTGTGTAGATGCCAACTTGGGCAGATTATCTGAGGAAAGCCAAGGGAAGTCAAACAGGTTTCAATAAGACTAGTCAAATTTATTAGGAGGGTTTTGTTCAACCATCTTTTAATCCAACCTATCAGAAGACAGTGGCAATCTGCTTGGTGAACTACATGAAATTGTCTCTACAATACTGTGGGAGCTCTCCTATGTTGCATTCTATGGGCGATCCTATAGAATCACTTATGTTCTCCCTGTATTGGAGCACCATCTACCCACTATATGTAAGTGAAAGAAGGTTATTCTTGAACCCATCCTTGCTGGTTTCAGATATATTTTGGATGGAAAGGACACTGCCCTCAAGCAAAATAGCAGGGGCAGCTCTAAATCCTACACTACAGCTTCTTGTTAATGAGGCTCGGTGTCCTTTCAGAATTCTAGGATGGTAATTTAATGAACCTTTACAGGATAACAAATGCAAGGGACTAGGACAGAGCACTATGAAACTATAGAGCAAAGTAGTTTCCTTCTATTTTGCCCTGTCTATATTGTGTTCCTGCTCTGCAAATGTCAGTTTTCAATTAGGTGATGGAAATCTGAAGTTGGGTGGGTATCATTCAAGTCGTGTCTTTGCTGGATAGCTATCACTGCTGGAAGCAAACCATGGAACCAGTCTTGCCATCTCAGGTTCCAAAGGCAACTCCTTCCATCATCATCCAAACTTCACTTCCCATGCTACCTGTTCCTACTCTTCCTCTGAGATTTGTATTTTCTGCCCTATTGGCCAATCCTTCCCTGCCCATCAAATGTCATGTCTAGAGACCAATCTGCATATGCAGGAAAACCCAGAGACAAGTCCTGTTTGGAACAAGCCAAATTCATATCGCAGTGTGGCGACTGCAGCATGTCACATCTGAATGCCTTTTTGAATACTATTTCATGTTAATGTATATATAAGAAATATTTGCATGCTGCCAATTCATGCAGAATATTGAGGCAGTGTACAACAATATACCAAGTTCAATAAACACAGAACACCATGAAAACAATGCAAGATAATAATGTACATGACTGGTGAATCAAGGAGGTTTAAATGGCTTACAAAGACCTGTCAACATAAAAAAGGGGTCTTTGAGAAAGTCAATAGCAAGGCTGCCTGCCAAATCTCTGCTGGAAGAGGAATCTACGACATGCAACCAGAGATACTAAATGCCTGATTTCTAGAGAAATCAGAGACTTCAGGGAAATGATATATAATGAATTGAAAAAGAATATGTTGAAAATAACTCTTCCTAAGAAACCAGAAGCTTTTCTTTTAGGTATTACAGGACTAGAGATCCCGAAGGACCAGATGAAACTATTTATGTACGTGACCATGGCTGCACAGACTCTCTTAGCCCCAAAATGGAAAAATGGTACAACTCTGACCAAAGAAGGGTGGCAGATGAAATGGATGAACTATGACGAGATGGCAAAACTTACAGGAAGAATTAGAAGAGGAACCAGGAGGAGGAGGTCTTTAATAAAGAATGGGGAAAGTTTATAATTTATTTGGGGGGGGGACTATTGTAAACAATTACACACACTGGTAGGATTGACAGAAAATTTGTAGCAAAAATTTGAACTATGGAATGATAAAGAATTTATAAGAATAGCGTTATGGAAGAGATGCAGAGGGGGAAATCATTATAGTGGTACCTCGGGTTACATATGCTTCAGGTTACATACACTTCAGGTTACAGACTCTGCTAACCTAGAAATAGTACCTCAGGTTAAGAACTTTGCTTCAGGATGAGAACAGAAATCATGCTCCGGCGGCAGCAGGAGGCCCCATTAGCTAAAGTGGTGCTTCAGGTTAAGAACAGTTTCATCTTAAGAACGGACCTCCGGAATGAATTAAGTACTTAACCCAGGGTACCACTGTATATTAATATCCACAATGGGGGTGGGGGAGTCAAAGAAGAATTACATGTTTGTGTTTTTAATTCGCTTGTTTATGTAAAATAGAAAATGCAAAAATAAAATTAAAAGAATAAAAATAAATGCCTGGGTTCTAGCTGAGGCTATTTGGGCCTCTGTAACATGGGGGACACCTAGCAGGGCTCTTCTGGGGTTTCTCGGTAATAGGGTCTGGGAAATAAGGTGGTCCTTAAGTATTCAGGGCCCAAGTTCTTCAGGCAGCAGCCAAGGCATATGTTTTTAGCAGAGGCGGCACGTGCTGGCAGCTGCCAGCTGCCACCAGTACTCTAGCCTCTGGATTCTGCACCAGCTGCAATTTCTGGACCAGGCCCAAGGACGGCCCCACACAGATTGTGTTGCACAGCTCATTCTAGTAAAAACAACCTAGTGCATTAACAAATAATGGTTTGTTTGTTTTTTCTTAACCTAGTCCTCTTGCCTGTGCAGTAGCTTTCAGTGTCAAGTAGTTGTATTCCTTGATTTTCTTATGAATCTTTGCTTCCCAGATGAGTTCACCACCACTTAAGATTTTCTGAGGAGGTTCTGCTCCTCATTCCACCATAGTGGGAGGATATACCGGGCTCCACAGGGAACAGGGCCTCCTCAGTGGTCAAAAGTAAGCATTTTATGTCAAAATACATTTGAAATCTCTCTCTTGGGGTAGGGGAGACTACACTGCAACATTCAGGGAAGCCCACCATCCAATGGATAGCTGTGATCTCACTTGTACATTAGTCCCAGGTGTGTGGCTCAGGTATGTTGGTGTCAGAATTTGCAAAGATAAATAGCCTCACAGGTCCCTTGTAAAAACCTTCCTATCTTAGAAGGCTTTTAATAACTTGTTGCTATCTGCTATCTACTATTTCCCTACCAATGCAGTCTGGGATTTGGCACGCCATGAAAACATTTTTATTTCAGCAAGCATTTCCAGAATCTTATCTGGTCAATTCAGTATTCTACTGCAGAAGTGGTGAACCGCAGGGTCAGGAGCCGAACATGGGTCTCCACACCTCTCTGTCTAGCCTTCAGGACTCTGTCTCACAGGCCCTGCCTTGCCCTCTCCCTGAGTGTTCTTGCCCAGCTGGACTTTGTCCTTGAACTCTGATCGTGCCTCTCGCCATTTATGTATTCTGCATACATTTTATTTTCTTGGAAATCACGTAAGGAGCTATGATTCTAGGTGATTCATGAATATTCTCAAGAAACAAATACAACTCATGCCATTTTATTGCTTGTTTATTGTTTTGCCCTTAGTGTTGTTGCTTGATATTGTTTCCACTTTGCGCACTGCTCCAAATGTTTTTGCATGAATAGGAGTACGAAGGAAAAACCCATCGAGTCAAGCATGGTGGCTCCTCTACCCCCTCTTGGAAGAAAGAAGGCGCTTGGAATATTACAGTCTGAAATTCCTTCTCTGACCTACCAGGGCTACAGGCTTTGCCAGATAGCTCCCCACAGACACGTTCTGCCAGTTCCACTTTCAATTTGTGTTATCTTTGGCCCTGGCTGCAAATTAGTCTTGTTCACAGCTGACTGTAACTGGAGCTTCACACGGGATTTTTCTGGACTGCAGCAAGTCTTGACGCCGCTTGCAGCAACCAATTTAATCCTCCTTGGCACAGGATTAGCAGATCCACAGTTTGCAAATGAACAATTTTATTTTTTTTTCTTACTGGGACAGAGGGTGGAAGAGATCCATTGAAACCCTACACTGGGTGATCATTGGCACTGTCATCAGGCTGGTTTCTGACCATCCATGCACAGAGAACATAACCCAGGATTATGTACTGTGACTGGCAGGAACACCCCAGGGTCACATGCTGAGATCTTTCCCATTACCTGCTTTGTCAGGTATGGGGAGGCTTTGGCCCTCCAGATGTTGCTGAACCACAACTCCCATCATCCCTTGCCATTGTCCATGCTTGCTGAGGCTGATGGGAGTTGTAGTTCAGTGAAGTCTGGAGGACCAAAGTTCCCACACCTGTGCTACATGATCCTTTGGGATTGCCAGGGATTGAACCTAGGACTGTATGTATGTAACACTTGTGCTCTACAATTGAGCTACAGCTCCTCCCTGAAAATATCTACCCGACATTAACTGATCAAAATTGCCCTTCACTTCCAATCTGAAGGTGTTAACAGCTTCAGTGGTAGGGGGGGAAGGGGAAAAATGTGGACACCTGTCTTTGCCCCATTCTTTATGTGTCTAACAGCAACTTCCTGCATGGAACCTATTTGGATCAGGGAAAAGTCACAGGGGGGAAGGTTAATTTCCACCTTCTCAGCACCACTTCCCTGTGGCCGCTCTGAAAAAGATGTCAAGAGATCCAGTCATGCATTTCCTACCCACGCCCTGTTTATTTCCATCTACAGAGATCATGCAGGAGATTTGGAGCAGGGGGTGCCCAATTTTCTCATATGAGCCACCTAGACTGGAAGTCTGAGTCACAGAGCGAGGGAAACCCTATAAAGCATCTTTAAGTGTCATTGTGGAATCCAGAGTCCTTTGCAAAACCCAATAAAGCAAGCTTCACAACAGAGCTGTGAAATAGGTCAATTGCGCAGGTTACTAGACCTGTGTAAACAAACAAGGGAGGGACACAGCCAAGAAACAGGGCGCAAAACCTGCTGAGATATGTGTTTGAAGGATTCTCCATGTGCCACTTCCTCCTTTGATGCAGAGTGAGCATATTTCTGCATCTTTATTTCTGCATCTTCTCCCCTTCATTTATGGGACTCATGACTCCATATGATCCAGCTATCCCTGTTTAGAGCCACATTCCACATCTCCTGGTACAAGTCTCTGGTCAAGAACTCTCTGTCAGTTGCCCCTGATTTATATTTGGCAATGCCTTGTTAAAATGCAGTTAGAATGGATTGCAGAAGTTGTCATTTTGTAGACATCAACAATTCCCATTCCCCCACCCACTTTGGGGGTCTCTTGAAGTTGTATTGCTCAGTTGGATGCAGATCAGTGGCATAGCGTGGGGGATGCAGGGGGGGGCGGCCGCACCGGGCGCAACATCTGGGGTTAGGGCAAATCCACAGGTTAGGGGGCGCAAAACCACGGGTTAGGGGGCGCAAATTACTTGCCTTGCCCCGGGTGCTGACAACTCACGCTATGCCACTGATGCAGATGCACCTTGTTTCTGCTTTACCCACATAAAAATGCATGTTAATGGACACAAAATTACCATGCGGCACATAGCTACAGATAGGGAAGAATTAGGTTTTTCCTTGCACTGTAATGAGGAAGTGCCTAATTTGTATTTCTCGAACCAATGCACAAACTGAAACACAGCTTTGAAATCTGCACTTCTCTGAATTTTGCAGTGCAGTCCTCCAGTCAAGTAATCTGTATAAAAATGTATATATCAAGGTAAAATGTGCCTTAAAATGCATCTTTTTGTGAAACCAACATGCAAAAATGCATCTTAGCAGGAGAAATTGTTTTGCAAAAGTGTGTGAAGAACTGCAGGTAAGATAGGAAATAAAGGAGAAACTGAAACGGATTTGCCGCCCCCTAATATCACACGCAAACCCAATCCCACCCTGCTTTGAGCCCTTTCTTCTGACATGAGGTCATGTGCATCAGCAGCCTTCAAAGGAAATGCTTTAGCACTGGGAAAATGCAGCCCCAATGTGCAGCAAGAGGCTGTGAGCCCATCGTTTGGGAGGTGTTTTCGCTGTGAGAAACTCCTGGGAGGCTATTGGAGAAAACATGTTGAGACAAGTGAATGCTTATTCACTCTGCAACTGAGTCACGCCGCCAATTCATGTTTTTCCCCTCTTGATTTCTCTCCATTTCTTTTTTTTTTTTTTAATGAAGTGAAGGAGAAGTTTGATGGGGGTGGGAAGGGAAATGTAGACGGGAAGGGGAAGAGCAAACACCAAGGAGACAGGGGCACAAAGAGAGGGAGCGGGGTGAAAACAAGGAGAAAGTAGTAACTGAAACTGGATGTGTAAGATGGTAAACAGCAAGAGATAAGAGGCATGAAACAATGGAAGATAAGGATAGGTGGAGACCTCAGACTGGGGTCAACTGGGGGGGGACGACAGACTAATCCTAGTGTAATCTTGATATAACAATGACCTTTGTATAGCTCAGTTTGTAGAGCATAAGGCTCTTAATCTCAAGGTCATGGATTCAAGTCCCACCATGGGCAAAAGATTCCTTCATTGCAGAGGGTTGGACTAGATGACCCACATGCTCCCTTCCAACTCTACGATTCTATGATCAGGGGTGGAGCACCAGGCGTTGCCCTGCAGGTGTCGTCCGACTCCATCAGCCCCAGCTACTATGGCCAATGGTCAGGTCTGATGGGTATTGGAGTCCAGAAGCAACTGGAGGGTTTTGTAGCAACATAGCTGGTTTGAGCTGGGTGGGAGTAATTTCAAACTAATTCTGAATAAAATGAAAAGTAGAGCACCCCACTGTGCAGCCTGGATAGCTCAGTTGGCTAGAGCGTGGTGCTAATGATGCCAAGGCTTCAGGTTCAACCAATGAGTTGCAGAATGGGCAGGGCCATAATTCTATACAGTGGTACCTCGGGTTAAGTACTTAATTTGTTCAGGAGGTCCGTTCTTAACCTGAAGCACCACTTTAGCTAATGGGGTCTCCTGCTGCCGCCGTGCCGCTGGAGCACAATTTCTGTTCTCATCCTGAAGCAAAGGTACTTTTTCTGGGTTAGCGGAGTTTGTAACCTGAAGCGTATGTACAGGTACCACTGTATTCACCTTCTTGGGTACAGGTCACATTGGAGATTTTTCTGAGGAAATGGGTATAGCAGTCCTCACCAACCTGGTGCCCGGGGCTGATCTGGAGGGCATCCCAGACTTCCCAGACTTCCTCCCAGACTTCCTCCAGACTGGGAGGAAGACCTTTCATTGCCTACAGACAGCCACCCAATCTTAAACAACTCCTAACCCACAATAATACTACAACCAGACTTAACACGGACACTGGCACCAGAGCCTGCAATAAACCCAGATGCCAACTTTGCTGCCACATACACCCGGACAACACCATTACTGGCCCCAACAACATCACACATACCATCTCGGGACTATTTAATTGCTCATCGTCTAACATTGTGGATGCCATCAAATGCCAACAGTGTCCTTCAGCTCTCTATATTGGACAAACAGGCCAAACCTTACGCCAAAGAATAAACGGACATAAATCTGACATCAAGAATCACAAGACAGAGAAACCAGTAGGAGAACACTTCAATCTCCCAGGACATTCTATACAAGATCTCAAAGTAGCTGTTTTACTACAAAGGAATTTCAGAAATAGACTGGAAAGAGAAGCTGCTGAATTGCAACTTATTACCAAACTTAAAACCATGGAGAGACCTGGTCTGAACAAAGACATTGGATTCTTATCTCATTATACATGACAAAGCCATTTTTCACCTTCTCACCCCTTGCTTTTTCCTGTAAGACCTATTGCAGCCGTTAAGAGTCGTCAACAGGCTCATCACAGCTCTCTGCCAATCACCCATTCCCACCACCCTTCTGAGTAATACCCCTCCCCACCTTCTCACTATATAGAAGGATCTGGCAACTTCTGTTTCAGTGTATCTGAAGAAGTGTGCATGCACACGAAAGCTCATACCAAGAACTAACTTAGTTGGTCTTTAAGGTGCTACTGGAAGGAGTTTTTTTTTTGTTTTGACTATGGCAGACCAACACGGCTACCTATCTGTAATTATGAATAATATTATTAATAGCATTTTTAACTGCCTTTAAGAGCTTCCTGCCTCTGTGTTTGCATGACAAGAAAGCTCCACTACCCAAATTTATGCTTGTCGTGCAGCTGTGAAAGGCACAGGAGCCTGTTGGAAAACAGATGGTGGCAACCCTATCAGTTAGGTGAGATACCGGCTTAGCATCCCAGAGACGCCTGCCTTGCTAGCAAGAAACACAGAAGGGTGTGCTACAGCTTCTGTGGCTCCTCTTTTTTTCTTTTTTGGCAGGTGAAACTTGCCTCAGCTTGCTGCATGGTTTCCCTTTGATTATCGCTGCTTTCCTCAGTAAGATGGCTTCTCTGCAGGTTTTTATGGACACAGTTTGCCTCTTGTGAAATCCCTGAGCAAGCAGAAAATGTGAAGCAAGAGCAGCTCTTTCTAAACCTCATGTTTCTTTCTGAATCAGAGGTTAAGGTTCAGCTACTTTTTCTTGCTTGCTTTGCAGGCAAGGCACACAAACCATTGTTTGTAGTTCAATGTTGTCTACAGTGACTGGTGACAGTTCTCTGGGGTTTCAGACAGGGGCATCTTCCAGTCCTACCTGGAGGTACCAGGGGTTCAACATGGGACCTCCTGCATGCTAAATTCCCCAGGAAGAGGGACTGCTCATTAAACCACTCTAGCAGTTGTAGCTCTGTGGAGAGAATAAAGGTAAAGGTAAAGGTACCCCTGCCCGTACGGGCCAGTCTTGCCAGACTCTAGGGTTGTGCGCCCATCTCACTCAAGAGGCCGGGGGCCAGCGCTGTCCGGAGACACTTCCAGGTCACGTGGCCAGCGTGACATCGCTGCTCTGGCGAGCCAGAGCCGCACATGGAAACGCCGTTTACCTTCCCGCTTGTAAGCGGTCCCTATTTATCTACTTGCACCCGGGAGTGCTTTCGAACTGCTAGGTTGGCAGGCGCTGGGACCGAACGACGGGAGCGCACCCCGCCGCAGGGATTCGAACCGCCGACCTTTCGATTGGCAAGCCCTAGGCGCTGAGGCTTTTACCCACAGCGCCACCTGCGTCCCTGTGGCGAGAATAGAGGCCTCCTAACTACACACACTACCTCTAACTAACTACAATTCCCAGGATTCTTTGGGGGAAGCCATGTTTGTTTTTTTAAAGTGGCATGATACTGCTTTAAATGCACAAATTGAGCCCAGTTCAGACGGGATGTCAACATCAAAGCTCATATGTAGGTAAGAGAGACAGGCCACTCAGAATAATGATGATTGAGCTCTGAGACTGGGGCTCTTTAAGGCCTGGTGGCATTGGATTGGTCCTTGGCTTCAGGCGACTACGTGTTCAGTCAGGTGGTGACTCAAGTAAAGGTAAAGGTACCCCTGCCCGTACGGGCCACTCTTGACAGACTCTAGGGTTGTGCGCCCATCTCACTTAAGAGGCCGGGGGCCAGCGCTGTCTGGAGACACTTCCGGGTCACGTGGCCAGCGTGACAAAGCTGCATCTGACAAGCCAGCGCAGCACACGGAAACGCTGTTTACCTTCCCGCCAGTAAGCTGTCCCTATTTATCTACTTGCACCCGGGGTGCTTTCGAACTGCTAGGTTGGCAGGCGCTGGGACCGAGCAACGGGAGCGCACCCCGCCGTGGGGATTCGAACCGCTGACCTTTCGATCAGCAAGCCGTAGGCGCTGAGGCTTTTACCCACAGCACCGCCCGCGTCTCGGTGACTCAAGTACTGCAGCCTAAATGGCATCCTTGAGGAAAACAGTCTGCAAGACTTGTTGTGTGAGAGAAATGGGGCTCTGGTGACCCATCTGAGGGAATGTGTCACAGCCTGACTGCTGAGAGCCCCGGTTCAAGACCAACCCTGCTGGGTTCCCCCACAAGTGTGCTACAGATTCCAGAGCAGTGCTGTCAATTTTAATGGGAGCCCAGAGCTCCTTGTAATGTTGCATTAGCCTTTATTCGTCAAGTCAACAATGGCTGCTTGCGTGTGTGTTATAAACAGTCAGTGTGAACACATCAGCCATGCTAATAATTCCCACTTTGTTCTGAATAGGGTTATTAATCCAACATCTTCATGATTCAAATGGACAGGGCCCTTGGAATTAATTAGACCTGCTTTGTAAGGAATCACTCTCCAGAAATTATGGCTCTATTGCTTCCAACCGAGCTCAGATATCAAACAATCCAAGAAAATTGCAGACAGGAAAACCATAAGATCACTGTTTCAGTGTTTCTTTCTTCCTTCTCTTGGAAAGTTGTTGGCATCTTGAGTCTGCAAAGGAAGACAAGTTTCCCAACCCACAACCCACACACACATACACAAACACACACATTTATTTGAACCTGTGTCAGATCTTTGGTCCATCCAGTCATGTACTGCCAACACAAGGAGTCGCCAATCTGGTATCCTCCAGTTGTTTGTGGACTCCAGCTGCCATCAGCCCCAGTCAACTATGGCCAACAGTCAGGGGCATAAGAACCTAAAAACAGCCTGTTTGATAAGGCAAAGGGCCCAACCAGTCCAGCATCCTGTTGTCACAGAAGATTTGATCCTGCTATGTGCTGTTTCAGGGAGCAAGATATCAGGTGGGAAGAAGGAGACACTGGGCAAAAAGTCACTTGACATACAACACCCTGCAAATCATATCCAAAGGCATCCACACACAACCACCTCTTTCTTTTCCTAGTCAGTCCTCTGACTCTCCTTATGAAGAATGGTTGAGGGAGTTTGGTATGTTTAGCCTGGAAAAGAGGAGACATGATAGTCATCTTCCAATATCTAAAGGGCTGTCACATGGAAGATGGAAGATGTTTAGCAGTGGAATGGACTCCCTTGGGAGCTAGTGGAGGTTTTTAAGCAGAGGTTGGATAGTCACCTGTCATGGATGCTCCAGCTGAGATTCTTGCTTTGCAGGGGATGGGCTAGATGACCCTCAGGGGCCCTTCCAATTCTACAGTTCTATGATTCTATTATACTTCTTCCTGCTTTGCTGCCTCTACTTCTTGCCTGATGTCCTAACGCATGACAGCCCTGGATAGCTTGGGGCCACCTGACCCAACCTGCAGCAAGTCAGGGCTGTCCCAGACTGACTCAGGTGACACCCAGATCCCACTGAATCAGCTCAGTTTGGTACGGGACTGAGGCTGCAGCTGAAACCAGTACACAACCCTAATGAACAGAGATTTCAAGAACTGAACCAGAGACCTATTTTACACTGGGCATACTCCCTACCAGTGAGCTATGGGTCTCCCCATTCACCCAAAATCGAGAGTCCGATAGGACTAGAGGCCTTGTGGCACAAAATTCAACTAGATACTAAAGAACCCAAGTGATTAAAAACTCCCCTTTAATCTGTCCCAGCCTGGGAAAACCAAATCTTCTGGTACAACCTGCTCTCAGTAAACAGGCCATTTGCACCAACTCATTCCAGAAGCACATAGCGGACTGAGGGAAGATCTTCCCCAGAAGTGGCTGCAACAGATTAGTTAGCTGTTGATTACAGATGAAGGAGGATGATTCATTGTGGTTTGTGATCTCCATCACAGAGATGATTGGATTGGCAAGAAGCAGAACAAGGACAGCTAATTGTTGCTGGACTACAGTTCCCATCATCCTTGAGCCCTGGGACTGATGGGAGTTCAAGTCCAAGAGCATCTGGAAAGACAGAGGTTTCCCATCTGTGAAGGGGCAGGGAACTGTTCAGTGTATGATCTTGGCATATCTCAAATAAGGCTCACCTTTGCGCCAAACTTATCATCCCCTGCAGTCAGCATGGCCAATGGCCAAGGAAGATGGGAGTTGTTGTCCAACAACTGTTGGAGACCCGAGGTTTGGGTGTCCATGGTGCCTCTTTCAACTATCCCATCCTCCAATCTCCTGACCTCATAAATGACTTGATGCTCCTTATGTTCACAGTTCTCTTCAAAACTCTCCTCAAACATTTGAGCACATCTTTCCTCTCTCCCTTTGCAAGAGGTGAAAGTGAAATTTGGGCCAGTTCACATTTAAAGGCCAAACTACCTAATTCACATTTTCTGAAACAATCTAGGATCCAAAACACAGCCATCTTTCAAACTTTGCAATTTACTGGATTTTGCAATCAAGTTCTCTAGCCAAATATTGTTCTCTAGCCAAAAAACTAACATACCGGGATAAACTGTCTATTAAACTGCATGTACTAGTGAAGATAACATACCCCAAAAATATGATACTGTATTTTAAGGGAAATGGCTTTGCCAAAATGCGTATATTAGCTAAAATTACATGCAAACATACATATACTAGGAGATATTCACACTAAAATACTGGTGAGTTTTTGTGAGGACTCAGGTGTGAATGTGGAGGACTGAACTAAAGAGTGGGAAAATGAGAAATGGAGAAAAACTCACAATGAAAATTCACCTCTTGCCTCTGTCACCCTCCCTCTCATCTGCTGACATATGGATTGTAAGCACCTTGGGGCAGGGGCATTGTCTCTGTGACTCTGTAATGCACCCAGAAAGGAGAAGGAACAGGACAGTGAGAAAGTGGAGGGAAAGGAAATAGGGAAAGCTTCCTGACATGAGAGAGCTGCTGTCAATCAAACCAAACAATTCTAGACTGGATGGACTAATGGTCTGACTCAGTAAACAGCAGAATAATGTCTTCATTTGAGTTCCCACACTGGCCAGGAGAATACACCCTGGAGCTGCAGCTGTAAAACACACCTGTTTCATGACCCTTAAAGCCCAACATTTATTTTTGCACCTGTTGAAGTTCCAGGAGCAAAGAGGCAGATCTGCAAGGGAGCACCCTTGGATGGATGGGTTTTTGTTGGCAAGAAGGGTTTGGAAAGGGTTCCTTTGAAGCTTCCTCCAGTTCTGCTTCATGCGGTGTGTTTTCTTTGCCTCTGCCACCCAGTTGCTCGATTGCCTTGGCCCCTGTCCACTGGCTTGCTGTGTGAACGTTAGCTGATGCAGTTTATTCAGTTAATTGCAATTAACTTAAAAGCTCCGTCAAGTCCAGACTCAACCCGATGAAGCGTCATGGGACTGGCTGACGCCCAGAGAGCGCACACTGGGCTAGCCCCAGGCACGTGGATGGCCTACATGAAGGCAAGGTGGGGCATGTGATCCTGCACTCGCAGCTCCACCCAGACCCCCTACCTCCTCCCTAGGGTTGCGGGTAGGGATTGGGAAGGAAGGGAGTGGGGAAGTCCAAGTTTGGAGATTCTATCAAGGTCTGTAGCGGTGGCAGGGCTAGGGTCCACAATGTGTCCTCAGTAGCACTGCTCAGATCAAGGAAGGATAGCATCTCAAGAAGTCTCTGCTATCCATTCTATTCTCTGTTTGGTGCAGGATACTCCCCCCCCCCCCCAAGTGCCAATTCTCTGCAATTGAAAACGAGGGTTGTCTCCATCTAAGTTGCACACTGAAATCAACAAACCTAAGTTAGTTGTGTGCATTAAATTCAGTAGGTCTGCTCTGAGTAGAACTACCATTGGCTACCTGTCTGATCTAGTAGTCTTTTTATTTGGTGATCACTTCTGGCCGAGTAAGATTGTCTTCCATGAACACGTGCCTTTCTCTTAGTTCTTAGCCGCTCTGAGCCCGGCCTTGGCTGGGGAGGGCGGGGTATAAATAAAAATTATTATTATTATTATTATTATTATTATTATTATTATTATTAGTTCGTTTCTTTCTTTTGTCCTGAGTTCATGCTTCTTCAAAATCCATGCCTTTGGTAGAAACTATTCTCCAATACGCGGGGACGCGGGTGGCGCTGTGGGTAAAAGCCTCAGCGCCTAGGGCTTGCCGATCGAAAGGTCGGCGGTTCGAATCCCCGCGGCGGGGTGCGCTCCCGTCGTTCGGTCCCAGCGCCTGCCAACCTAGCAGTTCGAAAGCACCTTCGGGTGCAAGTAGATAAATAGGGACCGCTTACCAGCGGGAAGGTAAACGGCGTTTCCGTGTGCTGCGCTGGCTCGCCAGAGCAGCGATGTCACGCTGGCCACGTGACCCGGAAGTGTCTCCGGACAGCGCTGGCCCCCGGCCTCTAGAGTGAGATGGGCGCACAACCCTAGAGTCTGTCAAGACTGGCCCGTACGGGCAGGGGTACCTTTACCTTTACCTTATTCTCCAATTGGTGCACTCGCAGGCCAGTGTTTCCCAATTATCTATGATTATACTGCATTTTTTAAAGATTTGCCTTAAAAGCATTTTTAAGCCTCTTTTGTTGTCCACTGCTTTCACTTTCCATTCTTAAGTTGGGAATAGAGTAGATGCTTAGTAGTACATCCAGAACAAAGGATGCACCATATAACACATAATTAATATGTGGAACTCATTATCACAAGCTGCAATGGCCACTGGCTTAGATGGCTTGAGGGGTTAGACAAACTCATCGTCTATCCATGGCTATTTGTCATGATGAGACCGCTTTCAGGAGCAGCAGGTCACTCACTGAATACTGATTTTTTTTTGGGGGGGGGGCATCAGTGAGAGAGACAAGTTGCCTCCAAACCTTGCTTGTAGCCTCCCTATCGGCATTGTGTTGAGGGGAACAAGATGGTGGGCTAAACAGGGCTCTTTTTTAAATCTGGCCCAACAGAACTCAGCGGTTACATGGTGATGATGTCACTAAAGGCCATAGGAAGTCGATTAAGGATGAGAGCAAGTGAGGACAATGGAAACAAGTCCATCAACATTTCCCATGGAAGGTTGATAAAGCATTGACGAAAGAGAATGTTTTCTTTTTCTTTTTACATATAAAACACATACATATACATTTACACAATGCATGTACACAACACACTACCTTGTTTTCATAGCATAAAACATACCTACATTACTCTATATAATACCTACCTATACTATACATATCAACATACCTACACAGCTACCCCACACAGACACCCACCAAGTGACTTGACTTCCAGCCATTCTTGTTACGCTCCTTTATTTTTCCAACTAGCTTAAATGCATTCATTATTTCTTTAATCTCTGAAGAAGGAGAATGTTTTCAAGGCAGTTAATATTTTTGCCCTCAAACAAACATGCACAGACCAAAAATAAAATCTGCCATAACCAATAGTGGTGAAAGTTCCAAACTTCTCCATTGTTCCTGGTTTGAACAGGAATATCTTCATTAAACAAAACAGAAGCCATTTTACATAAGAATATAAGAAGAGCCTGCTGGATCAGGCCAATGGCCCATCTAGTCCATCATCCTGTTCTCACAGCAGCCAACCAGTTGCATGTGGGAAACCCACAAGCAAGACCTGAGCACAAGAGCTCGCTCCCAGTGGTTTCCAGTACAGTGGTACCTTGGTTCTGGAATCCGTTCTGGAAGTCCATTCGAAAACCAAGGCATGGCTTCCGATTAGCTGCCGGAGCTTCCTGCACTCAATCGGAAGCCACAGAAGCTACAGAAGCTGCATCAGCCGTTCGGCTTCCAAAAAACGCGTTCGCAAACCAGAAGAAGAAGAAGAAGAGGAGGAGGAGTTTGGATTTGATATCCCACTTTATCACTACCTGAAGCATTCTCAAGGAGGCTAACAATTTCCTTTTCCTTCCTCCCCCACAAGAAACACTCTGTGAGGTGTGTGAGGCTGAGAGACTTCAGAGAAGTGTGACTGGCCCAAGGTCACCCAGCAGCTGCATGTGGAGGAGCGGGGAAGTGAACCCAGTTCACCAGATTACAAGTCCACCGCTCTTAACCACTGCACCACACTGGCTCTCACTTCCAGGTTTGTGGCATTCGGGAGCCAAAACGTTCAAGTCACAAGGTGTTCCAGAACCAAGGTATGACTGTAACTGGTACTCAGAAACATTTCTTGCCTCTCACCATGCAGGCATAGCCATCCAAGTTGGGGGCCATCACTGCCTCCTGCAAGAGTTCATTCCATGGCATGACTGTGTGCTGCTTCAATAAGTCATTTAATGCACTTGTCCGAAATCTTCCAACCTCCAACTTTATTGGACGTCCCCCACTTCTAGCATTATGAGAGAGGGAGGAAAACTTTTCTCTATCCACCTTCTCGCAAGCAAAAAAAGCCCTAGATGCGGCAACCTTTGTTTGCAGGAGAGGAAATATAAGTGGTCTATAAATTAAGTAAGTGACAATTATAATAATAGTAGCCATAGCAATTATGAAGATGCAGCTTTTGAAAGGAGGTGGGTGGAACGCATAGGAGATCCAGGTCGCGCAGGTGAGAATTTTAATGAGACTTGGGTGTTGGTGCCTAATTCAGCCGTTCCTCCTGCTCCACCTTCCTGCAAGGCACTGGCAATCGTTCCTCCCTGGAAGTGTCAACCTCTGCCCAAATGATGCCAAGGTGTGCATGCTGCTGCCACTACTGTCCAAGGCCGGTGCAGCCATTAGGTGGGGGTGAGACTTCCGCTTCAGGCGGCGGAAGCTCCCAAGACAGCATCCCCATGGATGCAATGCCTGCCCTGCTACCTCCATCAGTAGTGGAGAAGTAGCACCAGCATCAGTGCCAATTATGGGTGATTTCCAGCAAGATCTCACTGAAATCATGTGATATCTTACCTGAAATCAACACCAATGCCAGCACCCTTGTGTGCCTCAGCTGGTGATGGCTGGCTTGTGCAACGGCCCTGTCATCCAGAAAACCCAAGGGGCCAGAAGAAGCAATACAGTGTAACTTGCAGTGGATAAAGAGCTGGGATTTTTAAATGAATGAATGAATGAATGAATGAATGAATGAATGAAAGCAAATAAAGTTATACCAAAGCAGAAGTCACATCCCCTTGCCACGGAGGGAGAAAACAGATTGGGAGCCCACCATATTTCTGTGACTGCAAGTTGCTTTAAATTTTTTTTTTTAATATTTGGTTTTAATTGTTGTAACCTGTTCTGTGACCTTGGGGTGAAGGGTGGGTAATCAATCAATCAATCAATCAATCAATGATAAAAATCACAATAATTATTGAAGCTTTTTCCTCAACATTTTCCAAACCATTTAAAATCAAAGGACATGAAGAGCAACATTTGCTTTGTATTCATTTATTGAAAAGATGTGTATTTTCACACCTCGGGCAAATTAGCCTGAGCAGCTTACAGAAATTTGACAAAAATATTTTACAGACATAGATAAGCTGCGTTAAGAAGAGCACAGCATGAAACCCTCTGGATAAAATTCCAATTAAATTTAAAATGTTAGCCTAAATGTGCTTCTGAAACAGAGCAACGCAGGAGAAATGGCTCGCAAAAATGTCTATTAGGAGAAAGGCGCACTAAATTTCCTGGAAGTTTACATCACTTTTTTAAAAAAATTAAAAATGAACAGATGCAGAAATGTGTAATGGTTAGTGTGAGACTAGGACCTGAGAGACCAAGGTTGAAATCCCCACTCAGCCATGAAGGTCACTGGGTGCGACTTTGGGCCAGTCACTGCCTCTCAGCCTAAACTACTTCACAGGGTTGTTGTGACTGATTCAGTGAGGAGAGGGAGAACCATGTGTGCCGCCTTAAGCCCCTTGGAGGAAAAGGTGAGATAAAAAATGCAATAAATAAACAAATGGAGAGAACTCCACATCGACGAATTAATCTATCCTGCCCCACAGTTAATGGCCAGGATGAAGTTTTCTTCTTCCGCCAAAGAATTGATGCTTTTGAATTATGGTGCTGGAGGAGACTCTTGAGAGTCCCATGGACTGCAAGAAGATCAAACCTATCCATTCTTAAGGAAATCAGCCCTGAGTGTTCACTGGAAAGACAGATCCTGAAGCTGAGGCTCCAATACTTTGGCCACCTCATGAGAAAAGAAGACTCCCTGGAAAAGACCTTGGTGTTGGGAAAGATGGAGGGCACAAGGAGAAGGGGACGACAGAGGACGAGATGGTTGGACAGTGTTCTCGAAGCTACCAGCATGAGTTTGACTAAACTATGGGAGGCAGTGGAAGACAGGAGTGCCTGGCATGCTCTGGTCCATGGGGTCATGGACACGACTAAACAACTAAACAACAACAACATGAAGTTTTGACTAAGAAATTTCGCACAGAGGCAGAGCATTACTTCTTAACTAGCCTACTTAGGTTGTCGTGGTTGCCTTAAAAATGATCTTGGGGACAATCTCTCCCCCCCCCCCCCAGCTCTCACTGCAGTGAAATAAAGACAACCAGCCACCCCCCCCCCCCACCTCTCTCACTGTCAAGGAAAAATAGTAAATGAATAGGAAAAAAAATGTTGTTGTGGGCTTTGGGTACATGTTTGTCATTGATCAAGATGTGCTCCCATTTCCTCTGGTCACTCTTTCTTGTCTCCAACTTTGGGGACTTTATACCTTCTTCCCCAGACCTCTTTCTCCCTCTTGGCTGGGAATGACATCCTCAAGACTTCTTCTGTCCCACATTGACATCTGTGTGATGTGACCGAGAATCTCCTATCACCATCAGGTTGCTAGCCTTGATAAGAGGGGGGCAGCTAGTCTATTACAGTCGTACCTTGGAAGTCAGACAGAATCCATTCCAAAACGTTCAAAAAACAAAGCATGGCTTCTGATTGGCTGCAGGAAGGTCCTGCAGCCAGTCAGAAGCCCTGTTGGACATTCGGCTTCCAAAAATAGTTTGCAAACTGGAACAGTCACTTCCGGGTTTGCGATGTCCGGGAGCCAAAACTTTCAGGAACTAAGTTGTACGATTTCCAAGGTACGGCTGTATTTGAAAATGTGACTCCTGAATAACTAAGTAAATAATCCACAATATGTGATTTAACTCCTTGGGACAGGAATGAACAACCCCTGAAGACCCCCTGCAAGATTACAATAGTTACTCCCACTTCTCAGTACCTTTGGGGACAAACAATGTCTCCATTAGGCAGCACAGCTGCGGACAGAAGGCGATCTAAGCTTTTCTAGATACTTGAAGTCTTTGTGGTCCAAAGAATGGAAGGCCTATGATACATCCTGAAGAAGAAATGAGCAGCATCACCAGCTATTGAAGGGCTGTAGTTCAGTGGCAGAGCATCTGCCTCGCATACAGAAGGTCACAGGTTCAAATCCCCGTCATCTCAAGGTAGGTCTGAGAGAGAATCCTGCAGGCAGTGCTGGAGAAGCTGCTGTCAGTCAGTGTAGACAATACTGAGGTAGATGGACAGGTGGATCTGCTGAGTATAAGGCAGCTTTCTCCCTTTCTATTTAGGGATGTGTTTCAAGTCAGATCCAGTAAATTCCCTTAATGACAAGCGAGACTCTCTCTTCCTTGTCTTCACTTCGCCTGGGTTCTGGGAGAAACCCTGCTGCAGGCTTGTATTTAGGAGCCTGCCAGCGAATTGTATAGACCCAGTTAATCACCCAGTTGCCCCAAGAGCACCTGTTTGGTGTCTGAACTCTGCAATCAGAGTTCAACAGACAACACACCCTGGGCCCTGCGTCCAGGGGCAAAAAAACCACAAAATACCCACACCCTCAATTAGTAGAAGCTTAGAGGGATGTCCTGAATCTTGCTGAAATCAACTGAAACAGTCTTGTGTCATAACTTAGCCAGACATAATTATAATTACCACTCAACATTGCTGCAACAGGAGCCAGGGCATGTGCTGAGTTTTTCCACATCAGCCACTAGGTGTCCTCATAGGTACACATATAAACACCAGGAGAGGGGATAACCTCTGAACTAGGAATCCCATAGCAATAGCCATTCGACTCCTTACTGAAGGATGTCAAAGTCCTGGTACCTCCTGGGCTCAGAGCATGGGGAAGGGGTGCTTTAGGTCCATCAGCAAATAAGAAGAAGAAGAAGAAGAAGAAGAAGAAGAAGAAGAAGAAGAAGAAGAAGAAGAAGAAGAAGAAGAAGAAGAAGAAGAAGAAGAAGAAAGCTTAAGCAATGCACAGACATCCTCAGAGGCAAAGAAGCGTTGGTGAAACAGACAACTGGTCTACCTAGCTCAATACAGGCTACACTGACTAGCAGTGGCTTTTCAGGGTTTTAGGCAAGATTATCTCTCAGCCCTACCTGGAGATGCTGGGGGGTTAAACCTGGGGTGTTCTGCCTGCAAAGTACCTAGATGTGCTTAGGATGAGATCGCTGGGGTTGAATCAGGAGCCTTCTGCATGCCTAGCCTGTGCTCCCTGCAAAAGTAGGGGCCTTCACCAAGAGGGACCCACAACGTGGACACCCTTTTGAAAGCATTTGCAACTGGATTGGTTTCAGTCAGCAAAATCTGAAGGGCTGTGACAAGCGGCAAAGGTTAAGGCACCCTGGGTTGGGAATCCACCTTTTTTCCCCTGCTCCTCGGCTACTGTGCATTTAGTAGTAGCTTGGCATGCAGACATTGAGTTTTCTGCAGGCTTCAAGGAGCTTGCAGGAGCAGGGCAAAAAGAGAGAGTAAGGAAGTTGTCCCGTTAGGGCAGATGAGGCATTGCCCCACCACTCTGCCTTCAGCCAGCCCCCATCTGCCTGCCTTCCGACCTACAAGCAGTCCGGGATATGGAATTGGCTGGCTGCCTCCTCTTCCTCCGTTGCACTGTTGCCTTTGCAAAACTCAGCAGGGAGGAGGAAGGCGACAACACTAGAATTAGGCCACATTCACACCATGCATTTAAAGCAGTCTCCTACCACGGTCAAAGGGACACAGGTGGTGCTGTGGGTTAAACCACAGAGCCTAGGGCTTGCCGATCAGAAGGTCGCCGGTTCGAATCCCCGCAATGGGGTGAGCTCCCATTCCTCGGTCCCAGCTCCTGCCAACCTAGCAGTTCGAAAGCACGTCAAAGTGCAAGTACCGTAGATAAATAGGTACCGCTCCGGTGGGAAGGTAAACAGTGTTTCCATGCGCTGCTCTGGTTTGCCAGAAGTGGCTTAGTCATGCTGACCACATGACCCGGAAGCTGTACGCCAGCTCCCTCGGCCAATAAAGTGAGATGAGCGCCGCAACCCCAGAGTCGTCCGCGACTGGACCTAATGGTCAGGGGTCTTTTTACCTTTACTACCACGGTCAACAGCCATAGTCAAAGCTTCCTCCAAAGAATCATGTGAGCTGTAGTTTGTTAAGAGTGCTGGGTGTTGCTAGAAGGCCCCTGTTCCCCTATCACAGCTACAGCTCCCAGAGCTGTATCACAATCATGTCATTTTCCCAGGAAACTCTGGGAATTACAGTGGTACCTTGGGTTACAGACGCTTCAGGTTACAGACGCTTCAGGTTACAGACTCCGCTAACCCAGAAGTAGTACCTTGGGTTAAGAGCTTTGCTTCAGGATGAGAACAGAAATTGCGTGGCGGCGGCACGGCAGCAGTGGGACGCCCCATTAGTTAAAATGGTACCTCACGTTAAGAAGAGTTTCAGGTTAAGAACGGAACTCCAGAACGATTTAAGTTCTTAACCAGAGGTACCACTGTATAGCTCTGGAATGGGAGGGGTCTCCTAAAAACTCTCCGCACCCTTAACATGCTACAGCTCCCATAATTCTGTGGGGGAAGCATGGCTGCTTAAAGTGGTGTCATGGTGCTTTAAACGAAGGGTGTGAATGTGCCCTTAGTTGACTGTGCCTGTCATTGGCTCTGGCGCCACCTGCTGCTGGTCTCCCTGCCTTCCACCCTGCCAGTCTCAAGGGGCACCAGCCACCACTGCGAAAAGAAAAGATGGCAAATCTTGAGTGTGCGGTTTGCTTTTTTCGGAGCCTGCTCAGATATCCGGTGAAATCTGTGCAAGTTTAATTTCACCCAGTGGTGCAAACCATGGGGATTTTTTCCACACCCCCTGTCCACTTTATAAATGAGACATCTATATGTTTAAGCATGGGGTGGGGTGGGAGGACTTTCAAAAGGAACTTTTTAATGCTTCTGCTCCTCTCATATGAAAGGGAGTGTGTGTCCCGCTCCACCCTTCAGGGTGGAGAATGACATGTTTGCCAGCATATGTTTGCCAGATGTTGCAAAGCGTGCAGCACAAAGGGTCCCTCCTGGTTGTTCAGTTTGCCATATGTCACCAGGGTAATGTTTTATCCTTTTATGATGGGGCCTGAAATTTGCAAATATGTAAATACCATGAACAAAGGCCGGGGAAAGGGAAACATCCCTGAGTCTCTTCTGTTACATGACCGCACTAGTCTCCATGCCTCTATAAGGAAATCAGGAATGCGGAGAGAAAACAGCTCAAGAAAACATCAGCTCATTTGCTCAACCAGAATAGCCACCCTTGGATTTACAGCAGGGGTCAGGAACCTCTGGCCTGCAGGCCAAATCCAGCCCTCCAGGCCTCTCAGTTTGACCCACAGGCCTCTTCTCAGGCCACACCCCTCAAGAGTGCTGCTCTGCAGCCCTCCTTGACTGTCTTTGCCTTGTTGAAGCATGCCATTGAATAATGCTTCCATACCCTCCAACATTCCTCAAATGAAAATAGGGGCATTTGCATCTGAGGAATGTTGGAGGATATGCAAGTTGGTTTTGGTTGGGGGGAAGTGGGGGTGTGGAAATACATGCGCACACACACTATACATGCTCAGAGGCACTACTGCCACCTCTTCATTGCTTCACACATCATGGGGCAGAACCCCAGTGCTGGACACCAGCCCTCCTTCCCTCCCCCCCCCCCTCATCCTGCCAGCCACTCAAGACTCACCCAGTGCTGTTGCCGGCTCCAATCTGCACTGTGGCCCTTTTAAACCCAGACCCGCCAAGTGTCCCTATTTTCCAGGGACAGTCCCGGATTTACAGAAGCCATCCTGGTTTCTGATTTGATCCTGGAATGTCCCTCTTTCCCTTGGGATGTCCCTATTTTCATCACAGAAACGTTGGAGGGTATGGAGTTATGCAACTTCCAAGCCAAGAAGATAAGTAACCATACAACATTCAGAAGACATCTTAAGGTGCCCTGTATAGGGCAGATTTTAAATGCTTAATGTTTTATTATGTTTTTATATGTGTCAGAAGCCACCCAGAGTGGCTGGGGCAACCCAGTCAGATGGGTGGGGTATAAATATTATTACTAACAGTAATTTTATTCTGGAATAGGACATCCCTATTTTCATCAGAGGAATGTTGGAGGGTATGCAAGCCCATCTCTCTCTCTCTCTCTCTCTCTCTCTCTCTCTCTCTCTCTCCCAGTAGTGAACTGGTGAATGACATCATCAGGCTGCGCCACCAAGCTCAGAGCCAGCCACCATGATGTGAGGGGTAGAGTGGCAAGATCTGTGCAGATCAGATCTGAAGCACCTACCTCAGAAAAGGCAGAGGGGGGCAAACTTTCCTGTTTTACAAAAGCATTTTTAACTGACCGAGGGCTTCTGGTTTTAAGTTTACATTGTCCCAAATCTGTATTTGGGTTCTGCTAGCTTCCCCCCTCATAATCTAGTTTGTTCTGTGCACTTAAAATCTTTATTGTGCATTATTTGTAAGCCTACACAAGAGTCCCTTTGTGACCTAGGAACTAAATAAATAGACTCCAGCTGCTGGGAACCCACTTGATGGAATGAATGTTCTATGGAACTTGGCTGGTCTGCTCTTCTTATACGCAGAAAAGGCACTGAATTAATAACAACTACAGTACTCAGCTGTTTCCCCTGGCTACTAGTCAGTCAGTAATTCTAGAAATCTGCCCCAGCTTTTGATCTTTCATTTACACCCACTGAGGCCTGTCCCAGGCAGAGCTCAAAATCACTACGCATCTAGGGATATGATGGATTCTGCAGACCATTCTCGATGGCTTTCTCAGATGTGTTTCCTATCTACACAAGAGCCCTTATGGCCAGGGCTGAGTCCATAGTGTGATGCAGTGACAATCATCATCATCATCATCATCATCATCATCATCATCATCATCTAATGCTATTCTAGGCTGCATCAACAGAGGTATAGTGTCCAGATCAAGGGAAGTAATAGAACCACTCTATTCTGCCTTGGTCAGAGCACACCTGGAATACTGTGTCCAGTACGTTTAACAAGGATAGTGACAAGCTGGAAGGTGTGCAGAGGAAAGTGACCAAGATGATCAAGGGTCTGGAAACCAAGCCATATGAGGAACAGTTGAGGGAGTTGAGTATGTTTGCCTAGGATAAGAGGAGACTGAGAGGAGGTATGATAGCCATCTTAAAATATCTGAAGGGTTGTCACATGGAAGATGGAGCAAACTTGTTTTCTCCTGCTCCAGAGGGTAGGACCCAACCC
This sequence comes from Podarcis muralis, assembly GCF_964188315.1. NCBI lineage: Eukaryota > Metazoa > Chordata > Lepidosauria > Squamata > Lacertidae > Podarcis > Podarcis muralis. The sequence continues at coordinate 22,135,803 of NC_135669.1, forward strand.
AATGGCTTCAAGTTACAAGAAAAGAGATTCCATCAGGAAGAACCTCCTGAAGATAAGAGCTATTCAACAGTGGAGCAGATGCCCTTGGAAGGTGTTGGACTTTCTCTTTGCCCCACACTTGTGTTGCCACAGCAAAGGCAAGCTCCCAACCTATGTGTTCCCAAGGTAATGTGAGGGCTAGGTGACAGTGTGACTGAACAACCTTCCAAAGCTCTGCTTGGGGGTTCAGGATCACCAACCACCACCTTGGAACTCTGCAGATTGGTGCAAATCCTGAGATCTCACTGTTTCAGATCAGAAATCTCAGATCATCATAGTTGGGTGAGTTCTCAGGATCAGGTGGATGTGATGTTATTTGGTCTGCAGAACAAAGGGGCTTGTTGGTGGATGATTTGTTTGGGAGTGCATTATAAAGGGTAGGTAGATATTTCCCTCTGACACAGATGTTTAGCCGTGGTTACATTGCAGGTAACATTTGCTTCCTGGAATCCCTATATGAAAAATGATTAGATCTATCCTCAGGCTTACTGGATCAACGTGACCAAGATGAGATGAAAGAGAGATGTATTTTGACCTTAATCTTTTATTGCACACTCCAATATCCTTGGCCAAGTCCCTTAATCCTTGCATCCCATGGGAACCTAACTCTCTCGCACCTGACCTCTGCTACTTACTGTGCTTTTGTGAGCACACCCTCCCTTATCTTGGCACACACCCATGTGGGGAATGAAGTCTTGGTATGGCATGCAAGGTTGCTGGGTTTTCTACATGAGCACCAAAACATGGGTGGGACGAAGTTGGAAAGGGGGGCGGGCATGCAAAGTGAATTGTCTTGACTGATGTTGCCAGAAGATTGAGGGCACTGAAGGTGGAATACTAGAGCTCTGGAGCCATGTGAGACTTTTGCACCAGGCAGAGCTTCCTGTTTCCTTTCACAACAACACACCTTTACCAGTTTGCTGAGCAGCTATCTACTTACTGTACTTAATAGATGAAAGGGAACCAGAGATTGCCTTAAAAGTGGCTGCCATAAAATTAAGGAGAGAAGCTTTGAATGAATCTAACGGCCAATGTCTTAATATGTTTTAAATTAGTGGTTAAGGTTTTAATTTACATATTTTAGCTGTTTTATATCTGAATTATTTATCATGTATCAGCTCATAGGGCATGATTTTTGATCTATTTATATCTGTCTGCTCTCTGTTGTTGTATATGCTTGCACTCTGGTCAGTGACTGAAATAAATCGATTCATTCATTGAGCAGCTACTCAAATCACCGTAGGGCAAAAGCTCAGTAGCAAAGCATTTGCTTTGTATGCCTGAATGGCCCAGTATACCTGAAGGAGCGTCTCCACCCCCCTTCGTTCTGCCCGGACGCTGAGGTCCAGCGCCGAGGGCCTTCTGGCGGGTCCCTCATTGCGAGATGCAAAGCTACAGGGAACCAGGCAGAGGGCCTTCTCGGTAGTGGCGCCCGCCCTGTGGAACGCCCTCCCATCAGATGTCAAAGTGATAAACAACTACCTGACATTCAGAAGACATCTTAAGGCAGCCCTGTTCAGGGAAGTTTTTAATGTGTGACATCTTAGTGTATTTTTGGTGTTTGTGGAAGCCGCCCAGAGTGGCTGGGGAAACCCATCCAGATGGGCGGGGTACAAATAATAAATTATTATTATTATTATTATTATTATTATTATTATTATTATTACAGTGGTGCCTCACAAGACGAATGCCTCGCAAGACGGAAAACCCGCTAGACGAAAGGGTTTTCCGTTTTGGAGGTGCTTCACAAAACGAATTTCCTATGGGCTTGCTTCGCAAGACGAAAATGTCTTGTGAGTTCCTGCAGGGTTTTTTTCCTCCCCCCCCCCTTTTCCCCAAGCCGCTAAGCCGCTTATCAGCTGATCCGCTAAGCCGCTTAACAGCTGATCCGCTAAGCCGCTTATCAGCTGATCCGCTAAGCCGCTTAACAGCTGATCACTAAGCCGCTTATCAGCTGATCTGCTAAGCCGCTTAACAGCTGATCCGCTAAGCCGCTTATCAGCTGATCCGCTAAGCCGCTAAGCCGTTTATCAGCTGATCCGCTAAGCCCGCTAAGCCACTAATAGCGCTAATCCGCTAATCCGCTAATGGGCTTGCTTTGCAAGACGAAAAAACCGCAAGACGAAGAGACTCGTGGAACGGATTCTTTTCCTCTTGCGAGGCACCACTGTACTATTATTATTATATGCAAAAGGCCCCATGTTCAAGCCCTGGCATCTCCAGGTTAGGGCTGGTAGAGACCCCTGCTTGAAACCCGGGACAGTCTCTGCCTGTCAGTGTAGGCAAAAGTAAGTTAGATGGGCCAATGTTCTTCTGGCTCAGCATAAGGCGGCCTTCTGTGGTTCTGTGTCTTAAGGGAAGGGATGTAGCTCAGCAGTAGAGCCTTTGCTTCATGTTCAGAAGGTCCTTGGTTCAATCCAGCAGCATCCCTATGTAAGGCTGGGAGGAGTGGAGGTCATGGCCAGGAATGCATTGGAATGTTAGAGCAGAGGGGTGATGTACTGATTGCGCTCATTGCATTGCATTTATGTGCGGTACAATCACATTTTGTGCAGGGGTTATAGTCCGAGGTTGGTGCATATCTGCAAAAACATGCATACCTGAACCACTTCCTTGGAACGCCCCCGCATGACCTTTCTGGAGCCAAGCACTCAGTGGGCTTTGCTTCCACCGAAGCAAGGCAAAGAGCTTTTACCAAGCTCTGTGATGCTCTTGCAAGGTCTTGCAGGGCCATCTGAGATCTCGCAAAAGCATCCAGAGCCCGTGAAAAAGCATTCCAGAGCCCAGTAAGCAAGATGGAGAACTTAAAAGTTCTTTCTGCACCAGGAAAATCCTGCACAAAAAGAGTTTGTTTTTTTTAAATCATATTTATTGAAATTTCCAAAATACAGAAAGTAAAAATAAAACAAAAATGAAATACATTTAAAACCTTACTTTCATTACCCACTTTCTGGGACTCCCCCCTCCCCCATCCCTACCATATTCCCCTTTCATAATGTTAGTTCTACAAGCTCTCACTCCCAATTTAAAACTTAATTTGTTTAACCCAATATTCCAATTTAAATTTATACAGTCATCATCATAACCTTAGATAAAAATCAAAGATTCTCTCCCCAAGGTCCACCCCATTTTCCTTCCACGAATTCCCTTTTTTTTTTTACGCCCCAACAGAATATAAAAAAACTATATAAAGATATAAAAGATAAAAAGTATATAAAAGAAAAAAATTCAGAAAATAGTTACGCAGCCTTTGGATTCTATATCTCCCCCCCCCCCTTCCCCAGTTTAAATTCCCCATGTCCATCAGTCTGTCTGCACAAAAAGAGTTTTTAAGCTCTCCACCTTTAATTCATGTGAGTTCAGCTGGCTGGTCTTCAACTACATAAAATTGAAATTGCACATGTATCAGGGCTGCCAACTTGAATAAAATATTTTGGGGGGAGATAAAGGTAAATCCTGCCCTGCATAATCGATCACAAGATGTGACACATGCCCATCAACTTGGGGAGCGGCCCCCTCAAATATTTTATTGGGGGGGGCAAAGGGACCTCAGCCCTAAGGAGTGGCTCCTATGACATGCATCCTCATACTGTACCACTTTTCTGACAGGGCACCTGGTTGAGTGGGGTGGAGATGCCATGGAAAGTTTTGAAGGAACATGTTGGGTGGTGACATGCCTCCCTGCAGCTCCTTGCTCTCTATACATGCTCTTGTGCCTTGGGAACAAGTCTGGAAACAGGAGTGGAGTCGTTTAAAAACTGTTCAAGAATCCATCTCTTCAGATGTTCACATCAGAGAGCAGAGACAGCGAACAGCACTCATCAAATGGATGACAGTCCTGCAGGGATTAAACAAACATGGTGTCTAAAATGCTGCGAAATAAGTGTGTGGGGGGTAAGCTTGCTTGTGGAGAGCTACAGAAACTGTTGCCAGCTCTTTTCCCAGGAGTTCTTCATTAGCCTCTAGGCTTTGAAGCACTTTTGAGATTCCCTTTGATTCCTTATATGGGAGAAGATCTTTCCAAGCTTGGCTAGAGCAGCATTCCACCTGAAGCATTCTGGCTGGAGCAGAGGAGCAGAGCGGCTCAGCAGAATACCATTCTAGCTGCAACCAAAGGAAAGATGGCCAAAGACCCACCTATATTTTCCCCACCCCACTCTGATGCTACCTTGTGCTTACTGTAAAGTCTACTAAAAGAATCGCAAAGTATCAGCGCTGTCTTTAGCATATGCACCGCCGGGGTGCAAAGATCCGCCCAGCGCACTGAAATTTCGCGTGCATGGCGCCGTTGTGAATGACAAGCATTGTCATTGAGTCCGACAAGCACCGCCATTGTGAATGACAAGCGCCACCGCTGGTGCAGCGCATCTTTGGTAAATGAGCGCACAAAGTCGAAAGTCCTTTTGTGAAACAGTAGGTATACATTTCAGTAATACCTAGGTATACAGTGGTACCTCTGGTTACGTACTTAATTCGTTCCGGAGGTCCGTTCTTAACCTGGAACTGTTCTTAACCTGAAGCACCACTTTAGCTAATGGGGCCTCCCGCTGCTGCCGCACGATTTCTGTTCTCATCCTGAAGCAAAGTTCTTAACCCGAGGTACTATTTCTGGGTTAGCGGAGTCTGTAACCTGAACATAGCTGTCAACCTTCCCTTTTTTTTGCGGAAAATTCCTTTATTCCAGCACCGTTTCCCACTGCTTCCTGCTGCTATCCCGGATTGTCAGATATCCCGTAGACTGTCCCCAGGACAGGTGAAGCTGCGGATCCCTTATTTTCGAGGCTGATGATCCCTTATTTTCGAGGCTGATGATCCCTTATTTTCAAATCTGAAAGTTGACAGCTATGAGTTACAGCATATGTAACCTGAAGCGTATGTAACCCGAGGTACCACTGTATATGTATTTTGTTTTGCTAGCTTGATCAAATATATTTATTATTTCATAACAGAGGTCCGTATAGTAAAAGCTATGGTTTTCCCAGTAGTGATGTATGGAAGTGAGAGCTGGACCATAAAGAAGGCTGATCGCCGAAGAATTGATGCTTTTGAATTATGGTGCTGGAGGAGACTCTTGAGAGTCCCATGGACTGCAAGAAGATCAAACGTATCCATTCTTAAGGAAATCAGCCCTGAGTGCTCACTGGAAGGACAGATCGTGAAGCTGAGGCTCCAATACTTTGGCCACCTCATGAGAAGAGAAGACTCCCTGGAAAAGACCCTGATGTTGGGAAAGATGGAGGGCACAAGGAGAAGGGGACGACAGAGGATGAGATGGTTGGATGGTGTTCTTGAAGCTACCAGCATGAATTTGATCAAACTGCGGGAGGCAGTGGAGGACAGAAGTGCTTGGCGTGCTCTGGTCCATGGGGTCACGAAGAGTTGGACACGACTAAACGACTAAACAACAACAAGATAGTTAAGAACTTAGGCAGCTTCAGCAGAATTCAGTGCCTGGGTGCCCCACACCCCTTGCACCCCCGGGAAAAGACAGCCCTGCAAAATATTTCTCCACCAATCTTTCTTAAGCAACCGGAAATTAAGATGAGTTTTGCAAGGGCTCACCTGCTAGAGCAAGCTGCTTAAGAGCTCAGTTGCTATATTAACACTAGATAAGGAAAAGCAGATTCAGTTTGCATTGCCCAATCTTTCCCCAGCCCAAGGAAAGGACATGTCTAGTTCCCAGATCTTGCTTCGCCCAGCTTGAGCCCCAGCCATGTAGGGATAGCAATACTTTTCAGGGCTCTTGTAAGGATTACTGGGATGACACAAAGCAGAGCTTTGGGACACTTATAATCCCGAGAAGGCAGTAGAAAGAGTTGCGACATAGAGGAGGCAAGCACACTTTGTATTCTTGAGCGCCACCTGCTGGCATGCGGCCTATCGCTTCTCAAAGAGTCCAGCATGACGAGCTTCACCAAAATTCAGCAGGCGTTCTGTGCCTATTGGGACAGTCTCACTTCTCTGCAACTGCCATCAAAAAGGAGATGTTGCTTCCCTTGGTGGGCGTCAGTTTTGAAAGCCTCTTTTCTGCCCCTGTAGGCCCAGTCTAGCAGAGGGTTAGCATGGAAGACAGAAACACGGCAAGGTGCCTTTCCCTGAGTTAGACCAACGTCCCATCTGGCTCTGAATTGTCTACAATGACTGGCAATGGCTCTCTGGGGTTTCAGACTGGGGTTTCTCCTAGCCCTGCCTGGAGATGCTACTGGTGACTGAACCTGGGAACTTCTCCTGCGCTCATCCTACTTCCCTGCTCCAGCCAGTCATCATTAGGAATGGGGGAAAGGCAAACTGAGCTAAATCCCACCTTCCAAAAAAATGTGTGAATCAAAAAGCGTAGCCATCCTTTGAAAATTGTGGTTCTCTAAATTTTGCAATGTGGCTCTCCAGCCAAGCAATGTGTACAAAAACACATATATGTGCAGATATATTAGCAAAAACATACTAAATGCATTAAACTAGGGAGGATTGCTTTGCAAAAAAAAAAAAAAAAAAAGTTTATGTGAGCCAAAATTGCATACAAGAATTGTGTACATTAGGAGAAAACTGCACAAAAAATCCAGATGGATTTTCCTGAAGACTCTGCAAAATAATAACAATAGCAATAATAATCGTCAAACTGATGTGGAAATGTGGAAAGCAGTAGATTGAAAAAATGAGAAACTGAGATAAACCAAAATTGACAGGTTTACTCATTCCTAGCCACCGCCACCCCTGTACATCTCCATTTTCTTCTAGCACCTGAGCTTTGAATGTAGCAGTGGCCTGTTAGAATCTGCTCAATGGTAGACAGAAACTGGAGGTGCCAATCAGCTGGAGTTATTTGCTTTTCCTATCAAAAGGGGGCTCCCCCTCCCAATGCTGGAGAATTGGGGAGGTCAGGTTGTTTTGAACTTCTTGAGCAAGAATGTAAGCTCCTGCCACCCAAAAAACACAAGTGCTTCCCTCTCTTCCCTTCTCCGCCTCCGTGCACAAAATGCTGGTCCCAATTTTTCTCAAAACAGAGCTTTTCCCCCCCTGCTAGGCCAGGCTCCAACTCTGGCTTGTTAGCTTTAACTGGAACAATTTCCTTTGAACCCGGCTTGAATTAATGTCACCATGGCAATGGGGGCAGGGGCTTTGTCTGTCCTGACCTGCCCTTCACCCCTCAGCAAGACATTTGGGGTGGGGAGGGGGGAGGAAAGGAAAAGAAATGGGAGGGAGGAGGATAGGGCAACACTTTGTCCAAGCTCACCACCCAGCAGAGGAAAGTTTCCCCTGCTTCTGATGTTTGCCCAAAGTCTGACCTGCAATGGAAGATAGCTCTTCCTTGGGTCTGCTGAATATTTGGCTTTCCTTGCACTCAGGATACTTTAAGCTGCCATGTGGCAAGTACAGTGGCTTAATGTGAGGACCATCCCTCTTCATAGGGGAATTTTGGAACTGCAGCTTTGGGAAAAGAATAGGGGCCTCCTACCAACTCTCAGTACCCTCTATAGACCTCAAGGGATGCGGGTAGCACTGTGGGTTAAACCACAGAGCCTTGGGCTTGCTGATCAGAAGGTCGGTGGTTCGAATCCCCGCGATGGGGTGAGCTCCTGTTGCTCAGTCCCAGCTCCTGCCCACCTAGCAGTTCGAAAGCACGTCAAAGTGCAAGCAGATAAATAGGTACCGCTCTGGCAGGAAGGTAAAAGGCGTTTTCATGTGCTGCTCTGTTTTGCCAGAAGTGGCTTAGTCATGCTAGCCACATGACCCAGAAGCTGTATGCCGCTTCCATCGGCCGATAAAGAGAGATGAGCGCTGCAACCCCAGAGTTGTTCGCAACTGGACCTAAGGTCAGGGGTCCCTTTACCTTTATCTTCCCAACTCTCAGTACCCTCCATAGACTACAGGGGATGCGGGTGGCACTGTGGTCTAAACCCCTAAGACTCTTGGGCTTGCTGACCAGAAGGTTGACAGTTCAAATCCGTGCAATGACGGTGAGCTTCCTTTGCTCTGTCCCAGCTCCTACCAACCTAGTAGATCAAAAGCATGCCAGTGTGAGTAGATAAACAGGACCACTGCAGCAGGAAGGTAAATGGCATTTCCATGCCCTCTGGTTTCCGTCACAGTATTGCGTTGCATCAGAAGTAATTTAGTCCTGCTGGCCACATGACTCAGAAAGCTGTCTGTGGACAAGCGCTGGCTCCCTCAGCCTGAAAGCGAGATGAGCGCCCCAAACCCATAGTTGCCTTTGTCTGGACTTAACAGTCCAGGGGTCATTTACCTATTTACCTAATAGACTACAGCTCCCTGAATTCTTTTTTGGGGAAAGCCAAAAGTTTAAAGTGGTATCAGAACACTTTAACTGCTTGGTGTGAATGTGATCCAAAACTCCTCACGTTTTTCCAGCCCTCAACATCTGAAAGTGTCCTGTGCGCTTGAACAGCCCCCCCCCCCATTCTCCTCTGACTCCAATCACACCTGCAACCCACTGCATCAGGCTTCCCTGACAAAGCTGCAATTCCCAGAGCAGTTTAACAATCAATCTGTATTCACAGGAAACTCTAGGAATTCTCTCCCAACAACTCCTATCACCTTTAACAAACTACAGTTCCCAGAATCCTTTAGGGGAAGTCATGACTGTTTAAATGGCCTCATGGTGCTTTAGATGTATGGTGTGAATGGAGCCTTAGTTCACTCACATGTACTTAATCTTGTCTATAGTGCAGCATCAAGACTTCATTCTCCGTAACGGCTCTCGGATTTGCACCAAAATTACTCCACAGCAAAACTCAACACCCAGCACATGTACTTCCGTGACTTAAATCTCATTTCCCCTCTTTTGTACCTCAGAGCAGGCTGCAAAACATTCACAAGGAGTTTACAAAGCTTCCTCCAACCAGAGTCACTGCCTCCCATGCATTTGTGATTGCTGCAGCCTTTCCAAAAATGCCAGCCTGCCCTCGCCTCTGGAGGAAGCAATCTTCGGATAAAGGGCTACTTCATCCCATCCCATCCATTGCTCCCACTCCCATCCCAGGCTTGCGTGACTTGATGGTCAGCCACAATACTCATTTATTTCCATGGCAGAGGAACCTCTTTGTAGCCAGAGCTGAAGGTGGGTGGGGAGGAGGCCCTGCAGCTTTGCATGCTGGGAAATTTCTTGGCACACTCAGCTCCCCTTGTTATCTCCTTGGGCGAGATTATGAGCCTCCAGTTCTGGCAGACTTCCCCCTCCCCCATCTAAGACATATTTCTCTTTGGTTCAAAAAGCTGGCCTCACTTGGGACTCAGCTATACAGCTGCAACAAAAACGTTTTAAGTGTGTTTCAAGTGCAATATACAATATGACACTAGGTGGTGATGGTGAGCCTTATGGAAAATTCAATGTGTTTTTAAAAACGCTTTCAGAACTTTTTTTTTTTTATGTGTGTGTAGATTCCACCTTGGTTATTCAGGGCATCCATTGCTTGGGAGGACAGGGCTAGGTGCACAATTGCCACTGGCTTGAGGAGGGGGAAATGGAGACTTGGCACCTGACTGCTGGATCAGAGAGCTAGAGGAGAGGGCTTCTGAGGCCACAGGTGTGGGAAATCCAATGCAGGAACATCTGTAGCCTCTGCCTAATGTCCCCATTGAGGAAAAAGAGCCCATCATTCCTGTAAATAGTGGGTTTCATTGTCAAATCGTTCTTGCCAACTAAATATTTTTCTCTCATAGCATTAGATCTCATGGAAATCCTATTATTATTATTATTATTATTATTATTATTATTATTATTATTATTAGAATTCATATACCCAGAGGTCTCAGGGTGGTTCACAGAAAAGATCAACATAAAAAACACAGTATATATAATCAAAATAAAAACAACAACCCAATAACACCCCCACACACACACACACATTTTAAAAGGGCATAGGATGTCAATCAGATCAACCAAAGGCCTGGTTAAAAAGGAACATTTTTGCCTGGTGCCTAAAGATGTGCAATGAGAGTTATAAGGAGACCCCTTCACAATTCCCAGCATTCTACAGGAGAAGAGATTTATTGTTATGCCACTCTGGTACAGTAATTGTATTTCAGTTGCTATTTAAAGGCGAATTTACATAATTCCACTTTCTGAAACCATATTGAGAAGGAAAGGGCCGTCATCCTTCAAAATCTGCCCTTCTCCCAAGTTTGCAGTGCAAGTCCAAAAATACTGGAGTGTGTATAAAACAACATTCATTAGTGAGAATAATGTGCACCGCAATGCAACATTGTATTATATTGGGGAAAATTTGCTCTGCAAAGATGGTTAGATTAGGCACAATTGTGTACAAAAGTGTGGGTATTGGGAGAAATTCACACTAAAGCACTCAGAAGGCCTTTTTTTAAAAAGCGCCAACTGATGTGGAGATGTGGAAAACTGAACTTACAATTGGAAAAGAAAGAGAGAGAGGACATTGTTGGAGCCACCCATCCCTAGATAAAACACATAGATTGATGCAAACTCTGCAAACCCCGCCCATTCCCAGCTCTGGGAATACAATCAAAGCCAATAGCTTCTCTTAGCAAAGCCTCCAGACTCAGAAATGAGCCAGGCTTTACCTCTGAGGTGCCTCCCCAAACAGCTGCTTCATAGCGAATCAGCCTCTTTGCTCCAAACCCCCTTCCTGTTCTCTCTCTCTCCGCCCGCCCCCCCCCCCCCAGCCTCTGCAGCTGGATTAAGACAGCCTTCTCATTCCTGGTTAATGAGAAACTCCTGTACTTTGTCCCATGAGCTGGAGCGCCAGCCAGCATCCATGTGACTGTGTGGCAGGGCTGGGAGCTTCCGAAAGGGAGAGACGGAGGAGGGAGGGTGAAGCAGGCCTGAATTCACAAGGGGCTCGATCCCAGAGGTTGATCTGAAAACCTGCTTTCTCTGCTGAGGTTTACTGTATACGCCACCCAGTTACGAAACTGCCTTACTCTGAGTCAGACCATTGGTCCTTCTAGCCCAGTGTTGTCTACACTGACTGGGAGTGGCTTTCTGGGTTTTCAGACAGGGATGATTCCCAGCCCCACCTGCAGATGCCGGGGATTGAACCTGGGACCTTCTGCAGGCAAAGCAGGTGTTCTGCCACTGAGCTATGACCTTTCCTTCTGTCCTGACTTTTCCCAGCACCTGTAACGCTACCAGTTCTGCCAGCTGAGGTGGTCGAGAGGGCATATGTGGAGTAAGTAAGGCAATCTGACAGGTAAAGTGGTCCCAAGTTGTCAAGGGCTTTGTATACTAATAGCAGCCCATTGAACTTGGCCCACCTGCAAAAGGGCAACCAGTGCAGATCTCTGAGCGCAGGTGTTGTATGCTGACAAGGCCTCGCTCCCATCATTTTGCACTAACTGCCACTTCAATGGAAGTGCCTTGCAGTGATCCAGTTTTGAAATAACCAATGCATGAGCTGCTGCAGCCAAGCTTTCCCAGTCAGCTTATCTGCAAATTCTGCTGCTACTAATTTTGGGTGCTCGTAAAGCAAAGCCAAAATGGGGGAATACCAAGGAAGTGAGACGGTTGGAAGAAACTTGAGATTGTTTCAAAGCTGGGTGCAGGGAGACGATTAGAGCAGACTCAGGACTCAGCTACATTAGTCAAAAAGCAGTGTTTTGATTGCGTTATAAACATGCAGCATCAGATGGTGCTGGAGAGCAAAAAAAAAATTATTTGCAATTTTCCATAGTGAGATTTTTGTTGTTGTTGTAATGATTTAATTTCTGGCTTATTCATAGTGTTTTTTCCCCTGTGTGTAGATCCACCGTTAGTTACATCTATCTGAAAAGAAGTCATATTGAAAAGCAGCAGGAGAACATCTGAGCCCACTTTAGGCACAGACGTTCAAGCACTGCCATTATGAGCTGTTCCATGAGTAGAGTACAGTTATCTAAATGCAATTGGCTCATTGGTTAAAACCCAGGAGCTGAATTCATCCAGCCATTTGAAGAATGCCTCCTGACCTTCCTTTTGCAGGCCCCCCATCTCCCCCCATCCAGGCAAGATGTGGGGAGTGGGGGAGAGATGAAGCAAGAGGCACCAGAGCTCATTGTAAAACCTTTGTGGGAACTTGTGAAACCGACCCTAAAATGCACAGCTGCATCCCATAAAGGAGGCTGTTAAAAGGCCAGCTTGTCTTGCAAGGACCCATCTGACTCACAATCTGGGGCTCAACCCATCAGGAAAAGTTGAATGGTTTAGAGTTTCAATTGACAGCCAACTGATATAATAGTTTAGGGTTTTCGTTGACAGGGGGAAAGTTTTTCTCCTGCTCTCATAACACCAGGAGCTTGTGGACATCCCATGAAGCTGAATGCTGGAAGTTTCAGGGCAGATAAAAGAAAGTGCTTCTTCATGCAACACATAGTTAAACTACGGAACTCTCTCCCACAGGAGGCAATGGGCGGGGGCCACCAACTTGGATAGCTTTAAAAGAGGATTGGACAAATTCATGGAGGAGAAGGCTATCAACTGCTGCTAGCTAAGATGGCTAGGTTCTGCCTCCACTGTCAGAGGCAGCAATGCTTCTGAATACCAGTTGCTGAAAACTACAGGGGGAGAGAGTACTTGTGAGTTTCCCACAGGCAACTGGTTGTCCACTGTAAGGATGCTGGACCAGATGGGCCATTGGGCTGATCCAGCAGGCTCTCCTTATGTTCTTAGTCTAGGATGAAGATGGGAAGACTCTGGAGGGGCAGGTGGAAGGAAGGAAGAACAGAGGTAGCCCTCTCTTGAGAAACTGAGGCAGAGAACTGACAACGCACGCGGAGGGTTGAATACACTTTTCTGTTTCATAAAGGGCCTTGGAGGGGGGAAATGACTGAAAGAGGAAAATATTATTATTGCAAATCTTGCTGCTATTCCTGGCTGTTGGCCGAGGGGAGGATGGGGAGCGGAGGAGGCTAACCTGGCAGAAGCTGCTTTCCTGCCCCGGCCTTGTGTTTTATCAATCCCTCAACAGGAGCGTTGGCACCAAGGCCGGCGGAACAGTGATGAAGAGCTTTTGCGCTCCTCCGGGTCCAAAACGCCACATCAGCAGGAGCAGGAGGAGCAAGGGAGCCACGAGCCTCCAAGCCGCGTGGTGAATGTAATGAAGAACAGATTGTCTCCTGGCTGGATTCCAGAGCCCTCACAGGCACAGTGAAGCCAAGTCCTTGGGATTGTGATAGAGATGGAGGGGTGCGGGGACTGGGTGTTATTTAGGGGATGAGTTGGGGAGGGGGAGAAGAGTCAGATATCAAGTTAGACTGGGCCTCGGGCAGAATTGGGGTTGGGAGGGGGCAGGAGCAGTGGAATATATCAGAAGAAGCCAGCGAGGATGAACGATTGCACAGAAACTTGCCTGCAGAGGGTTGCTTTTTTTATATAATCGCTGGCCTGCTGGATTCTTGGCAGCCCTCAACACAACTTATAACAGGGATGTGAGGAGGGGGGTAGCAGAATATGGGAACTGTAAAGCAAATGCTCAGGCCCGGACCTGACTTAGATGGGTCCCACCTCCTTGCAGTGAGTTAGCAATGCAACAACTAGACTAAGGGACTTTCGGCTGGGGACTCTGGCTGAGTACACAGCATATATTTAAAACATTAAAGCACCCACAACCCAGAAAGAATCCTGCGAACTGTAGGTTGTTAATGCACACTTCACCCCAGTAGATGCATTTTTGTACACGTTACTTGGCCTGAGAAGGGCATCATGAAATGGCAAAAACACTCAAGGATATGACAGAGGGCTGGTGAGGCTTGTGGCCTGGGGTGCGTTCTGAGGGCCAGATAGTGAAGCCTGGGCACATTAGGCCCCTGGGCCTGAGGTTTCCCGCCCATCCTTTGACTAGAAAGACCATTGATGTGATCTACCAAAGTTTCTCCTATGTTCTTGTGTTGTATTGATAATACAAGGGAGATGGTGATACCAGTCCTCACTAGACTTTAGAGGGCTTACAGTCTTGAAGGGAAGAGGAAAGTGGAAACTGGTAGAGGAGATTAGGTCAAAAGATGCAAGTAAGACAAGTGCATCTTGGGAATTGCCTTTCTTGTGTCACCCATGGACAGCCCTTTGCTCAATTCTGCACAATATTTTTGGATTCCAGCTCTGGGCTGCCTTCATCGTGGCAGTCTCCAAATGGTTCAGCCAAGGCCTCTGAGACATAGAGATCTATATATGAACACCTTCAAATGTTCTTGTGCTGATGGTGATCCCTGTTCCTTTGGAACCTAGAAGCCTGCTTTAATGAAGCCTCTGCTTGGCCACTGTCCACTTGATAGGAAAACTCCAGGAATGTTGACTCAGCATGGGCAGAAACGTGGACTGCTGCCTAGGAGACTAATGGGTGAGTCGTTCTTTCCCCTTGGTTCACAAAAGAGCCAGACATGCAACCACCAGTGGCCAGGTCTTCCTCAATGGTTCCAAGTTTGCTGATGCCACACAACCTACAGGCTAATTCCTAGGTTGGTTGCCAACAGCACATCCCGGCTGATGGCTGACCTGTTCTGTTTTGAATAAATGTTCAAGCACTATATTCCAAGCACAATTCAAAGTGTTGGTGCTGACCTTTAAAGCCCTAAACCAGCCTCGGCCCAGTATACCTGAAGGAGCGTCTCCACCCTCATCATTCTGCCTGGACACTAAGGTCCAGTGCCGAGAGCCTTCTGGCGGTTCCCTCATTGTGAGAAGCAAAGTTACAGGGAACCAGGCAGAGGGCCTTCTTGTTTTTTTTTTTTTTTAATATTTTTTATTGCTTTGTTTTCCAGGGTCAGAGTACAACATTAATACATCGTCAATAACACAACAAAAGCTTTTTTTTTTTACAAAATAAAGAAACAAGAAAAAAAGATTCACTTTTTCAAATCCTTTTTCAACATCAACTGGACTTCCCCACATCCTCCATCCCTGCATTCCTTACAATAAAGATCAACAGCAAATTAAAACCTTGTTTCATGTGTATTTGTATTTTCATCTAATTATTTACTCTAAAAGTTAAACTTTTCTCAAACATAACTTAGTTTCAATCATTTCCGAATCTCCATACTGAAGCATGTTTTTCTCAAAACTTGGCAAATTCTCAACATTCATATAACTTAAAATGTTTTTGTAAATAGTCCTTAAATTTTTTCCAGTCCTCTTCCACTGCCTCTTCTCCCTGGTCTCGGATTCTGCCGGTCATTTCAGCCAATTCCATGTAGTCCATCAGTTGCGTGTGCCATTCTTCCAGTGTGGGTAACTCCTGTGCCTTCCAGTATTTGGCTATAAGAATTCTTGCTGCTGTAGTTGCATATAAAAAGAAAGTTCTATCTTTCTTTAACACTCTCTGGCCCACAATGCCCAGGAGGAAGGCTTCTGGTTTCTTATGAAAGGTATACTTAAATACCTTTTTCAACTCGTTATAAATCATTTCCCAAAAAGCCTTCACCCTCGGGCATGTCCACCAGAGGTGAAAGAATGTTCCTTCAGCCTCCTTACATTTCCAACATTTATTATCAGACAAATGATACATCTTTGCAAGTTTGACTGGGGTCATGTACCACCTGTACATCATTTTCATAATATTTTCTTTTAAGGCACTACATGCCGTAAATTTCATACCGGTGGTCCATAACCTTTCCCAGTCTTCAAACATAATGTTGTATCCAATATCTTGTGCCCATTTTATCATGGCTGATTTAACTGTCTCATCTTGGGTATTCCATTTAAGCAACAAGTTATACATTCTTGAAAGCACTTTCGTCTTAGGTTCACAGGCAGAGGGCCTTCTTGGTAGTGGTGCCCACCCTGTGGAATGCCCTCCCATCAGATGTCAAAGAAATAAACAGCTATCTGACTTTTAGAAGACATCTGAAGGCAGCCCAGTTTAGGGAAGTTTTTAATATTTGAGGAATCGTATTTTAATATTTTGTTGGAAACTGCCCAGAGTGGCCTGGGGAAACCCAGCCAGATGGGCAGGGTATAAATAAATTATTATTATTATTATTATTATTATTATTATTATGAGGCACAGCACCTTGGACAGCTCTGTAGAGGGCTCTGCCTGGAGATCCCATATGAAAAGAGCACAGGTATTGTTTGAGCAGCAGTCAGCCTCAGACAGAGGCAGAAATGGAAGCAGCAGCTCTCTCTCTCTCTGTTACTAGCCCTGCCTTCAGTATAGAAGCATCTTCATTGAAAGGGGCTCCATCTTCTTCAGCAGGCGTTGATCCAGGAGACGATGGTTGTACTAGGTCTTCTGAGCTGGAGTACATGGCATCAGAGGAGGGCTGTGTGATCTCCTATGGCCAGAGACGTTTTGTCACAATGGGCTCCTCTTGCAGAAGTACTTTTGTTTCTATCAGTATGTCTGAGGACTGACCCTGAGCACTGATGACAATTCCCTCTCCCACTCTGAGCTCCCAGGTTTATCCCTTGAAGAATGGTGATCTGGTGGCAGAACCATAAACTGAACTCTGGTTGGCACTGCTACAGAACATTAACATAAGAAGAACTTGCTGAATCAGGCCAATGCCCCATCTAGTCCCACACCCTGTTCCCCTGTTCTTTACAGCCAGCCAGCCAGCCAGCCAGATACCTGCAGGAAATCCTCAAGGGGAACCTAAGTGCAACAGCACTCTCCCCTCCTGCAGTTTCCATCAACTAGAATTCAGAAGCATTTCTGCCTCCAACCATGGAAGTAGAGCATAGCCACCATGGCCAGTAGCCAATGGTCCTACACACAGAGAGAAATTTCTACTCCCTAAGGTGGGCCACTCTTAATAGTTGTCAAGGACTGAGCAGAACAACACCTGGCTGACACATTGTCATTAGAAAGCATTCCAGACCCTCCATCTCCCAGAACCCGGCAAGCCTTAAAAGTAGGAGAGCAAAGACAGAGGGCACATAGCAGCACCGGTAGAAGTGACGAATGAGGAAGTGGAAGAGACAGGAGGTGGAGATTTACTTGGGACAGCACCATGATCCAAGAGGCTGTGTTCTATAGCCTCTCTCTGTAAAGATTGAAATACAAAAGGACTGTAAGAAACTTGTCTTTATACTTTCCTGGGCAACCAACTGGGAGCCGCTGACAGCATCCTGACAATAGTGCCTCCTAGGAGGGCCAGACATGTGTGGTCACTCTTATGCTGAAGATCACACAAAAGCCAACTTCCTCCCCATCTATAAACATTTGGAAGTTGCTTTCAGTGGTAGATCATATTCCTCTGTCCCCAACTCCAAGGAGATTATAAGCAGCCTTTATCAACTCTGGGACCTAGTGATTCCATGGCAGAGTATCCATTTTGCATGCAGAAGGCCCCAGGTTTGGTTCCCAGCATCTCCAGATAGGAGCGGAAACATCTCCAATCTGAAACCCTGCAGTGCCTCTGCCTGTCAGTGTCAGCAATACTGAGCCGAACAGAGCAATGGTCTGATTTAGCATAAGCCAGTGTCTTATGTTCCTATGAGTGGTCCTGCTCCATGATTCCCTTTTTCTCTTCCCTGGAAGAGACAAACAAGCTCTCTTCAGGCTCCTGAATGGTCAAAAGACCACCCAGAATTTTTCCAAAAGGAAACTATTTAGAAATAGTTCAGTTGCTACACGCAGGCTTAATAAATGGGCATCTGTGAACTAGCTGAATAGCCCCAAGAGTGTCACTGCCGCCACCAGGAATAACAACCAAAGAGCATCCATAACCATCAAGAAGCTTGAGCAGATACCGAGAACTGCAAGCAGATCCCATCGCTTGCCATCATTAAGAAGCTGCAATCCCCCTTCAGCCAGCTGAAAAGGTTTTCTTGGAGTTATACAGTGTGTGCTAGTCTTGGCTGCCAGACTTCGCCTTGCTGATTATATCCTGATGGCTGTTTTGGCCGTGGTGCCTAATAATCCACACCACATTTTATTTTGGAAGAACAAACGGCTCACTCGTAAATTGGTGCTGCCCTCAGCAGGGAACCAGGCCCCTAGCTCTGCCCCAACTGAACTGAAAAGGGTATGGCCACGTTTATTTGCAGCCTAGCTGATAGTTTAAAACAAAATAAAAGCAGGAATACTATTGTGGATGTCAAGAAGGGGCAAGTCATCCCACAAACCCTTATCATGTGACCACCTTTCAGAATCATTTATAATTAGATTTCACCCCTCTGGTTGAAATATATGGTGTATATCTGTTGCAACCAATTAAACGAGCCTGTGTACGAAGAGGCAGGCCCAAAGCAGAAATAGCTTGCAAAATAAGGGATGTGATAGGAGGAGATAGGATCAATCTGATGACCAAGGCTGTCTATTCTTATCTGGGAGCTCAGCTCCACCCATTCTACAGCTGTGTATACTTCAACCCTCCCACCTTTTGCAACAGCTGCCAAAATTTATGGCCTAGGGGTGGAGGAGGAAAGGTTGGCTTGGATCCCAAATCAGCCCCCCAGCCCAAATTGGGGGTGAGCCACATCATTTGTATGCCTTCTACCCTTTAGAGTTGGAGATGATTTATGGCCCATAAACCCATTGTGCCTTTGCGTTCTCCTCCTTGGTATCCTTCCCCATGCTGCTTCCTTTTCAAAATGTCCCATTTTATAAATCACCTTATTGTTCTATTTACATGGTTCATGATTGCTTCCATTTTGCCTCTCCATTGCTTAGATTACAACGATGGGGGACTGTTTTGTATTTCCATTGCTTCCCCCTCAGCCTGGATATCATTTTGGCTGGACACACAGCATATTACTTTCCTTAGATTCATATCTCTTTAATTAGATTTGTATTCCTATAGACAACGAGGACTTTGCTAGGATTAATAGGACCATTTTTGCAAGACTCGTCTTGCATTGAAGACATTTGTACCTACCCATTTTTGCTAAAGGTGTGTTGCCTAATATACCAGTTATTCCAATATAGGTAGCACTTGGCAACTCTAAATGTTACCTTTCCACCCAGCTGTTACGAAAAGCTTGGGTTCTGGTTTTCCATCATTTGATGTTTAATCTGCATTAAGTAAGCATGTTGATTTCAGCATTATTCCAAACTGATATCTGTGAGGAGAGAATGACCGCTCCTCACATCAAATGGGGGGGCACCTTTTGCATGGTCGCGTGCAGCCCCCCTGGACCTATGCAGCACCCGGCAGTACACCCTGGCTTTGCCCCCCCCCCCAGCCAGGCACCTGGAGGTCTCCACCTACCTCTGTCAGTTATCCTATCCCAGCTGGGGAGGCGTTGCCAGGAGATTTGGCCAGGAAGGGGAGGGACCGCCCTGCCCACATAATAGAGGGTGGAACTTACCTGGGAATCCTCAGTCAGCTCCAGAGCCTCTCCCACCCTGCCCTCCCTCAGTTAAGCTTTCTTTTGCAGGTTAACCTCTTCTTCACAGGTATGCGGGTACTGCTACGTCACGGTCGCTGTTGAAGGGCCAGAAAGGAATTTTCCTGCATTGACAGGTTTTGCCTTCCCGTAGCAAAATGTCACAACTTTGGCGGTTTCAGGCCTTGGGCGGAATCCTTTAGTCTATCTTCTCTAATGGGGGGGGCGTGAAGTGGTGACCCATGCCCCCCCATGATGGTGATCCCAGGGTTTCCCATTAAAGGGGTTGTTTGAAGGAGGCATTGGCCATATACCAAGAGGTTGTCATTGCTCTCCCCTGCGATGGCAGCAAAATGCGGGGTGGGCTCTCTGCTTTCAGAGCCAGCCCAATCCCCACTCATTCTGGATAACCCTGATGTTCCCCAGCTCCCCGGCCAGGGACTGGGAAAGATAAATGCCCAATGCCTAAGCCAAGGTTTCCCTACGTCTGAAGTTTTAATAAAGTTGTGGCCAATTTTAATCTCATAACATAGTGTCTTGAGTCATTATTCCACCCTGGGGTCGCCTTGGGTTGGGGGGACTCCTCCTGTCCACACAATAGAGGAATGGGAATACAATATAAATTTGGGTTTGAATTCCTTTTAAGAGTAGTTTGAGTTAAGACCATATTGTGTGGTTATCTATGCCTTGCTATAACTTCAGCAATATACAACACAGGCCAAATAAGTCAGATATTTTTTTTAAAGCTTCGACATGCACACTCCTATGCTCATAAATAATTTTTCCTAAACTCAGTGGGACTTTCTCACAATTGTAATTGTGCTTTGGGTTGAAGCCTTATATGAAAAGAGCTAATCACTTGCAATGCTGGTTACTTACTGTACGGAACAAACAAGATTTTTTACTTTGATAAATCATCTTCATTTTAACAGATAAATTAATCTCTCCTTACAGTATTTGCTTCCCCAGGATCTCAATGTTCTCTTACTCATCATTTATTCTTGATCAGTTTGAATGCCTGTGAGCATTCTGAGGCAGCATTCATGTGCTGCCTAGGAGTCTACATATATCAGCCTATTAAACAGATATATTTCTAAAGCCTTCTTTGTTCCTTCCCAAGATGCTGCCTGCCCACCTTAAATGGAATAACCACTTCCTCACTAGGAAGCAATTCTCTGTGGCAGTTCCCTCTGCTGCACTGACTGTAATCGCTCTGGCCTTGCTAAGAATTATGGGAAAGCAGTCAAGGAGAAATGCTTAATCCTTTGCCATTGCTAAACCGTCACTAAATTGGAACCTTTCCGTGAGAGAGAAAAGGTGAGACACACATACTTCAGTTCATCAGAAGATATCACCTCCAGTACAGTCACAGCTTATTTTTACTCCAACTGAGTGAAGTGTCAAATGTTCTTGGCCTCTGTTCATGTAATTGCAACATTTGAAACTGCAAGATGCAGTTCTGAACGGGAAATGTTGTATCATGGAGTAATCTCGTAACGTTTCCTTTTTCATCTAGATATAATCTTGCACCACAGCTTCAGAAAGTGCGTGTGCGCGTGTGTGTGTGCGCGCACACAGAGAGAGCGTTTCTGTCAAGCTTTGAAAGGATATTTAATTGTTTATGTTATTTCTTCAAGTGCTTGACAGGTATGGGCTCTGTATATGGATTCAGTCTCTGCAAAAGCAAAGACGAAAACCAGAGAGGGGAAACTGAATCACTTGGCTCTGTGAGTCCATACTGAGAAATCGCTTTGGAAATCTCACATTGGATGCAGCACTGTGACTGATACTTTTTCTGGAAAGTAGGTTTTGCAAACAAGAGACCAGCCGTTTGTGACAACATCTGAACTGTCTTTCTGCAATGCAGGGGGTTGGACTAGATGACCCACCAGATCCCTTCTATTATTCTACTGAGGTTTATGAGTGGGTCTAGAATGATTTGCAAAAATTTGCTCCTGAGGAGTGGTTATTCACAATGTAAACTGTAATAATCGTAGTCACAACGCACTGTAATAATAATGAGAATTGATTCTGCTAGATTTCCAGGAGTGACTTTTGCGTCATGTGAAAGTTCAATTATAATATGGAAGTTAACAGTTGCTGAAGCATTGGGGAAACAGAATAAATCATGGTGTGAACACAGCCTGTGGGTTGTTGCTCATCCTACCCCTACTCAGAGTTGACCCATTGAAGTTAATGGGAATGACTAACTTAGATATTCATTTGTTTCAGTGGATCTACTTTGAGTTGAACTTAGTTGACTATAATGCTGTATTTGGATGACTTTGTATGATTTTATGATTTTGCTTTTTAAACTTATGCCAATAAAGGGTAAAGGTAAAGGTAAAGGTAGTAGTAGTAATAAATGTGATTACTTCTAATTTCTAGTGTCCATTGTCATAGGCACTTCAATTTGAATTGAAAAAGGAGGGATGCATCACTGTTTCAATGCACTCATTAAATTATAAAACAGGAAATCTGTTTAAAAGTTTCTATTTATCCCAGATGCATTCAAAAGGACCACAGTGCAGTTTTTAAAAAATGAAATAAACTGAAGGCAGTCATTTCCAAAAATGTAAGTGATATAGTTGCCAACTTACTTCTTCTTTCACGGCTCCTGTGTCTCCAGCACACAAGATTTCAACAGACAAAGCTTACCTTGGCATGGAGCTAAGGGACAGTGGAGAAATCCAATTCAGAATGCATTTAAAGGTGAGCCTACCTGAATTGGTGCTTTCTAAAACAATATGGAGAGTCCTCAAAACTCACACTTCTTTGAATTTTGCAATGCAGTTTGCAGGCCAAGTGGGGTGTACAAAAATGCATATACTTGGGGTGAAGTAAGCATAAAAATGCATGTGTTCATGAAAATAACATACAAAACATCATAATACTGGAGGAAATTGCCTTGCAAAATCTGCATATTAGTTAAATTGCATTTACACTTATGTATATATCCTGCCAACCTAGCAGTTCAAAAGCACAAAGTGCAAGTAGATAAATAGGTACCACTCTAGCAGGAAGGTAAACGGTGTTTCCGTGTGCTGCTCTGGTTCGCCAGAAGCGGATTAGTCATGCTGGCCACATGACCCGGAAGCTGTACGCCGACTCCCTCAGCCAATCAAGCGAGATGAGCGCCGCAACCCCAGAGTCAGTCACGACTGCACCTTATGGTCAGGGGTCCCCTTTATATATCAGAGACATTTGCACTAAAATAAGGAGGGGTTTTCTTGAGAACCTTTGTTGTTATTGTTGTTGTTGTTGTTAATTGATGTGGAAATGTGAAAAACTGATAACTGGGAAAATTAGAGAAACTGAAATGGGCCTATTCATCTATCCCTATCTGGAGTGACTAGCTTTCCTGGTACGTGTTTGCCAAACTGCAGTTTAAAGCACAGGATCCAGGCTGATTCTAAAAAATTACAGTCCTGGGGTAGAACTCTTTGCTTCTGGATCCTGTTCAGGAAGATTGGAAGTGTGTGGGGGGGGTGTCCACCACTGCTACCTACAGATGTGTTATAAATGTGCAAAGCTTTGCCTTCCCAGGATCTCAGGACAGTGTTTGGAATTCAGCCACATCACAAACAAGATTTTTTAAAAGGAGCTATTTATATAACGTACACAATCTGTAGCTTCAAAGGACTTTGGACTCTCAAATTTCTTTTTTCCTTGAGGGTTAACTGCATGCTTTTGGGGAATGCGGGTAGTATGTGCCATCTAAGCGGGCACTGGCTTTGGTTATGGGGAGGGAAACAAGAAAGAGACTTTTACCTTAACTTTATACCGTTTATTTGACCCACACAGCACAGGAGGCGGGGGCAGAGGAGGGAAGAGAGAATCTGTTGCAATGCAACAGAAAGCCTGTTGTTTGGTAGTTAGATCCAGATGTGGAGAGTGTTCCCAAATACAATACAGACTCGGGAGGAGCAAGGGAGGGACATGAAACACATTCTCTGCTGCAACAACCCTTAGGTTTAGGAAAGTAGGAACACAGGAAACTGCCTTATAGTAAGTTGGACCATTGGTCCATGTAGTAGTAGTAGTAGTAGTAGTAGTAGTAGTAATATACTTATACTCCACCCACCTGGCTGGGTTTCCCCAGCCACTCTGGGCAGCTCCCAACAGAATACTAAAAACACGATAAAACATCAAACATTAAAAACTTCCCTAAACAGGGCTACCTTCAGGTGTCTCCTAAAAGTCAGATAGTTATTTATTTCCTTGACATCTGATGGGAGGACGTTCCACAGGGCGGACGTCACTACCAAGAAGGCCCTCTGCCTGGTTCCACGTAGCTTCACTTCTTGCAGTGAGGGAACCACCAGAAGGCCCTCGGTGCTGGACCTCAGTATCTGGGCTGAACAATGGGGGTGGAGACGTTCCTTCAGGTATACTGGGCTGAGGCTCAGTATTGTCCACACTGGCAGTGTCTCTCCAGGGTTTCAAAACCAGGACTCTTTCCAAGCTGTACCTGGAGATGTTGGGGATGGGACTAGAAGCCTCCTTCATACAAAACACTGAGCTATGGCCCTTCAGGTTTCTGCAGGCTGATTTGTGATATATGCAGATGACTCAGCCCCTAGAAGGATTAGAGTGGGCAAATTTATGGGGCCCTGCAAAAGTTCCCACCCCAGTATTCATTTATTGGGATATGGGAATCTGTTGAGCGATTGGTACATCTAGCTCAGTATTGTCTGCACAACTGGCAGGACCTCTCAGGGGCTTCTAGGCCTTACCTGGGGATGCCTGATATTCCTAATCTCTGTTCCCAGTGTCTCATTATATATATAGCATCAGCTGGGTGTCTAGGGCTGATGGGGGTTGTAGCCCATAACATCTGGAGGGCAGAAGGTTGGCAAAGCCTGAAAATAAGAATGCTTGGCTTGATTTACGTTCTGATTCCTTGCTTTTGCTGCATCATTTGTGGCCATACATGAGTTCCAAAAGGAGCTGAAGGCAATCTCTCTGGTGCGCTTGCCTCTTACGCATGTCTGAAACATCCCTGTGTGTCAAGGGTCTCATGCAGACTGGTCCCTCAGTATCTACTCAGAACAAGATCCCACTTATCTCTCTGGTGGTCAAATGCCAGGGATGGGCAGGGCCAGAAACAAAAGTGGGTGGAGCAATAGATGCCAATTTAGACAATAGAGACTGCATGGTTGAGGAGAGGGTGTAGCCTGAGTAGAGTCCCAAGGGCCACATAGAAAGGTCCAGAGGTCCAGATTTGGCTCCCTAGTCCGGAGGTTCCCCGCCTTGCCTTCACCTCAGCTGAATCTCAAATGTGCTGCGTACTAAGCATCTGGTCTGCCGTCAGTGAGCTGTGGGCCCCTGCCGTTTTCCAGATGCAACTTCCTTCCTTTAATGAAAAATAAATTTGTAACAAAGGGTTCTTGCAGCTCTGATTGCTTCCCGCTGCTTTAACTGTATGTTCCTATCTCTTAAAATGCTTCCATGGAACATCCCCAAGCAGAAAAAAACAACAACTGGAGACTGTACGTCGTTCCTGCATTGACTTTGTGTGGGAAAATTCGCCAAGAGGAACGAGATTGTTCCATGCCCAGTTAGTGATCAACGTGGCTTCACAGGAATACAGGAAGCTGCCATAAACTGGACAAGGGCATCAGTCCACCTAACTCTGTATTATCGACCCTGACTGGAAGCAGCTTTCCAGGGTTTTACAGACAATTTTTCCCCAGCCCTATCTGGAGATGCCAGGAAATGAATCTGGAACCTCCTTCATGAAGAGCACGTGCTTTCAGCTGTTGCTACAGCCCTTTCCCAAATGTATACTTTGGCCTTTGCAAGACAGGAGCAAAGGAATTTGCAATGGGTGTTTTGGGTCAGCCAAAGTTTTTTAAGAAACAGTCATTTGAATGAAAGTATTCTGTGAGCTAAAATCAGAACATTGCAAGATTCTTAAAAGACTCAAATCAGAGGGGTGGTTGCACAAATTTGTATATGCCAATTCATGTGCAAAGATGCAAATTTACGCCCGTTTGCAGAGAGAAAACTGCCCTGTGTGTTTTTAAAGAGAATGGAAATGAGACAGTAGATCTGGAAGCCCAATGCAAAAGGCTCAGTTTGGACAACCCCCAGGACTAGAAAAGTTCTGAACCCAGCACTCCCTAGTCAGGTGTGAGCTGTCCCTTGCCTGAAACCCTGGAAAAATGCTGCCAGTCAGGAGGCGGTACTAAGGTAGATGGATCAATAGTTTGGTTTAACATGAGACAACCTCCTGTGTAGTATTGGACTCTAGGTGGGAAGCTGAGTGGCAACGTGGTGCACAGGAATGCCCTGGTTCTCACTGAACTCAGGAGGGGAAACAGTGAGGTAGATGGAGTACCACCCCTTGCAATTCCACCGCCCAGGGTCACCTAGCAGCTGCATGTGGAGGAGCGGGGAAGCGAACCCAGTTCACCAGATTACAACTCTACCACTCTTAACCACTACACCACACTGGCTCAGTGGCCATCCAAGTTTGTGGCAGTCACTGCCTCTTGTGGGGGTAAGTTCCCCAGTTTATGCATTGCATGAAAGAGACATTTTTTCTCTGTCCCACATCTTCCAACATTCAGCCTCATCGAAAGCCCACAAGCTCTTACTATTCTCCATCCATTTTCTCCAAGCCATGTGTAGTTTTATAGACTCCTATCCTATCACCTGCTACTCACCTTATGAATGATGCTGTAAACTTAACATTATAGTTTTGTTTTGTAGCGGGGAAATCCCACCGTATCTTTTTTCAAAAAAGGGGGGGGATGAAAGGGAGGCGGACTTTTGGCTGAAGTTTTGCAGGGATGGTCTTGATTAAGGGAAAAAGCCCCCGCTCCCTATAAATCAAGATGATCACAGGAAGCCTGAAACCAACGGTGGCGGCATGTGCGTGCAAGTGCTAAAGTTCGTTCAACTTTTTCTTTCTTTCCACTCCAGTTTTATTGCTTTCGCATTCGCTCTCCTGCTGGGGTGGGGAGCTGCACAGGCGCTCCTGCCCTTTCCAAGGCGGGGGAGGCAGGCAGGGGGCGCATGTCTCTTTAAGGCAGGTCCCACGACGGGTTGTTATGCTGGAGAGTGAAGGAAGTGACGGGGCGATTGAATGAAAAGGAGCAAAAAAAAAAAAGGAGAGAGAGAAAGAGAGAGAAGTAAGGGGGAGCTTGAAAGGGGAGACAGAGGAAGGAGAGGCGAGGGCCGGCAGCAGTCAGCATCCGAGCACCCCTGGCAGCCGGGCGGGGCGGAGCGCAGCCGCAAGAGGACTTTCCCAGGAGTAGACCTCCCTCGCCAGCAGCCCATGCGGTGTCCGGCGGAGGGACATCCAGGGGCTCGAGGGGCGCCAGTGCAGGGGTTTTTTTTTTTCCCCGGCGAGAGGATAAGGAGACGGCAGGCAGTCAAGCCAGGAGCCTCCGCCAACTCCAGAAGGAAAGTTGCAAACTTTGGGAAAGTTTCTCTCCTTCTTCCCGGACGGGGCGGTGGAGCTGCGGAGAGCGTGATCGGGACTCCGGCCGGGAGGGGGGTCCTTCTTAGAGGGTGTTTGGATCAGTCTCTCTTCCCTCGCCCTCAATACCCCCACTTTCTGCTGGAGATGCTCTGCCAGGGAGGAGGAGGAGGCAGCTGGCTCCGTTTCTTCTTGACGGCGCTGCTCTGGCCTCAGCCTCTGCCCTGGGTGGCCGCGGCGTCGGGGGCCCCGTCGGAGCTGCGAGTGCGCGTCCGGCTCCCCGATGGGCAAGTGACGGAGGAGAGCCTGCAGGCGGACAGCGGGGCGGACTGCGTCACCCTGGAGCTCCGCAAGGGCGACGGCACCCTCATCACCCTCACGGCCGACTTCAAACAGGTGCGGGGCGCACGCGGGGGTCGAGGTGGCCACAGGAATTGTGGCTGGGGGGGGGGGCTTTTTTCTCCCCGCCAGGAAAATGTGAGGGTCTTTCCTCTAAGGTAAGAGGATGAACGGGGGAACCAACTGGAAAGGATGGGGTTAATAGATACACACCCACCCAACCAATATTCTGATGATGATGATGATGATGATGATAATAATAATAATAATAATAATAATAATAATAATAATTTATTATTTGTACCCCACCCATCTGGCTGGGCTTCTCCAGCCACTCTGGCCGGCTTCCAATAAAGATTAAAAATACATTAAAATGTCACACATTAAAAACTTCCCTGGCGCATTGCTTAAACTTTTAATCTCCCCCTTCCTCCAATGAGCTGAGGGGAGCATCTATGGTGTGTGCCTCTCCCTCTATTTTATCTTCACAGCAGCCCTTGGTCAGACTGAAAGAGTACTAGATATCTGAAGGCCTGAGGGGGACGGAACTAATTCCAGTCCTCCCAATTTTATCCTGGTGGCCTTCACATCTCTGAGTGCCTTGCCTATAGTGACTGTGGGAGATTTATAAGCTCTGCAAAGATTTGAAGTGGTGGCTCATTGAACTCTAAGCCTGAGTTTCTACCCACTAGGCTGAGTTGGACTGAGAGCTTTCAGAGGTGGGTGGGAGGTTGTAACCTCCTGGGTAAAGTGCAAGACAAGGGAAAGGAGCCAATCCCTTTGGTTGGAAGGTAGAAGGATTGACTTTATACGTGTCTAGAGGGGCCTTTGGTTTCATCCAGGAGGACTCTTCTTACCTTATGTCTTATTTCTGAGAAACACTGTATAGGGTTTCAACTTGGAGGTTGCTTCAAAGACAGCATCTGCATCTTTGATTTCCCAACCAATGCCAAAGGAGCAACGATCACATCTGCTCACATCCTTACAGTGTTCTGGGGTTGTTGTTTTTATAGAGTCGGCTCCCAGACATCAAAGGCTAGTTCATTCTTTGCACCCACATGCAAAAGCCACACGCATCACCAAAGCCCCCCCCCCCCCCCCGCGTGATGTAGCTCACTCTCCCTGCATGAAGAGGGTGGGGACCAGGATTGTAGGAATTGGCCTGACTAGCTTGAGGATACATCTAATATTAAACATAAGTGCCCAGCTGGATCAGGGCAGTGGCTCACCTAGTCCAACATCTGGTTCCCACAGAGGTAGAGCGGAGCCATCACAGCTAGTAACCACTGAGAGCCTTACCTTCTATGAATCTGTCCAATCCTCTTTTAAAGCCATCTAAGTTGGTGGCCATCACTGCCCACTGCAGAAGTGAGTTCCATAGTTTAACTATGTATGGCAAGGTCCTTTTCCCCCCTCTGTCCTGAATCTTCCAACATTCAGCTTCAGTGAATTTCAGTGAGACAGAAATTAACAGCTATATGACTTTGGGCAGCCCTGTACAGGAAAGTTTGATGTCTTACTGAGTTTTTACAATTTGTTGGAAGCCACTCAGAGTGGCCGGGGCAACCCAGTCAGATGGGTGGAGTACAAATAAAATAGTAGTAGTAGTAATAGTAGTAGTAGTAATAATAATAATAATAATAATAATAATAATAATAATAACCGTGTTAGGAGAAATACAGAAAAAACTTTTCTCTTTCCCCATTCCCCATCTCATGCATAACTGTACAGTGGTACCTCAGGTTACATACACTTCAGGTTACATATGCTTCAGGTTACAGACTCAGCTAACCCAGAAATATTACCTCAGCTTAAGAACTTTGCTTCAGGATGAGAACAGAAATCGTGCTCCAGCGGCGCAGTGGCAGCAGGAGGCTCCATTAGCTAAAGTGGTGCTTCAGGTTAAGTACAGTTTCAGGTTAAGAACGGACCTCCGGAATGAATTAAGTACTTAACCCGAGGTACCACTGTATACACTTGCACCCTGTCACCCTTACTAGCTGTTTCTCTAAACTAACAAGTCCCAAATGGTGCAAGCCTTTATTGCAGATTTCCTCGAGGCAGTTGGTTGGCTGTTAGAAACAGAACTTCAGACTGGAAAGACCCTTGGTCTGACCCAGCAAAGTTCTCCTTATGCTCACTGAACTGCAGTGTTTGAACAGAGACTGCATCTTATGGCTTCCATGTGCAACAGGAGCTTTCCGAACCACAGCAGCTGCTTGAAAATAAAGATCAGTCCTGATTGTAAGGCTCCCGCAATGGAGTAATCGCTGTGTGGTCAGTGACACAGCCCCAAAGAACTGGCTTGCTTGTGCTCTGGGTGTGGGAGGCGAGGAGCATCTCTCTGTGCCCCAGCCATTGTCCTTTCCTTATTAAGCAGAGGCGTCTGTAGATCCCTGCCTCCCCCCACCCCAGCCCTGAACGGTCCACTGTCTGGAATATGGTCCCTGGTGTATTTTGCAGTGGCCTACATTATGCAGTGGAATGGAGCAGATCAAAGAGACTCCAGCCTGGGAACTCTGGTCACTGATATCTTCTCATGGAGGGAGAAGCTTGCAGGATGAGTGGGAGGGTGGGAGTGTTTATAGAGGATCTTTAACTGTGATTTCTGGCATTAGGCTTGCAGAAAGAGAGGGGAATGATCCCGTGCAGGCCTCCACAAACTGATGCACCATGCAAAAGCCTATTTTTTGCCTTGTTTGTGGAGGGAGAAATCTCAGATGGGTAGGGTGCAAGAAATAAACTGCTGCTGCTGTTGTTGTTGTTGTTGTTGTTGTTGTTGTTGTTGTTGTTGTTGTTGTTGTTGTTGTTATGGTTCTGTGCTTTGGAGAAGGCCAACTTTTGCTTCAAAGTCCAGTAGGCAATAGAGAACAGCCTCCAAGTTTTCCTGGCAGGGGAGAGTTGGGGGGAACCCAAATTAGGACCAGCAAGTAAACCAAAGCAAGCTGTGGGGGCTCCCCTCTCCTCCACCACCGCACTGTAATCCCAGGTCCAGATCCTAACTAGATCTGTGTCAGCTTAACACAAGGGATGAGGAATTCACAGGCTGTTGTTCAACTCCAACTCACATCATCCCTGACCCAAAGCTGTGCTGGCTGGGGCAGATGGCAGATGGAGATCCAGAGAGTCACAGATTCCCCCATCCATCCCTGCCTTAAACAAAGCAAGTTAGGAACCAGATATAGAATCTGGAGGTGGAGAGGTAGCTGGGAAGGTGCAGTGAGGGAGTGAGTCTCCGCCTGGATGGAATATGGATTCAAGGACCTTGCGTCATGTTGTAAGATGGGCATCCCCATCCAGGTGCCTTTTGGACTTCAGACCCCATCATCATCAGCCTGAATAGCTCAGTGGGTTAGAGCATGGTGCTGATAAAGCCAAGGTTGCAAGTTTGATCCCCAAATGGAACAGCTGCATATTCCTGCATTGAAGGCTTGGACTAGATGATTCTCATGGTCCCTTACAACTCTATGATTTCTATGATCCCTGCCCATGGGTCATGCAGACTGAGGCTGGTGGGAATTATAGTTCAAAATATGGAGGGTAACTGGGTGGCAAAGACTGTTTTAGACAGTCTTGCTCTACAGAGCAAGACAGACCAGCTCTGACTCTGTTGTTGTTGTTGTTGTTGTTGTTGTTGTTGTTTGTTGCAGATTTCTAAGTTTCTGTCTCTCACATTCAGCTTTTCTACAGCTTTTCTAGCTAGAGATGCTGAGGACTGAACCTGTGACCTTTCCCATGCAACACACGTGCTCTACCGCTGAGCTGTGTCCTTCTCTAATTGTGTTTAACCTCCTTTTAAAAGCATCCTGGGGCTGTGGGTTCCACTGGTTAACAGTGCATTGTGTGAAAGCAATGTCTTTTCAACACCCTGAATCTCCTGCTGTAGCTGTCGCCAAGATAAGGTCCTTCACAAAATTAGCCTCTTTATGTGCCATTGGTCCATTGAGCTTAGCACTGTCTAAACTGACTGAAAGTAGATCTTCAGGGTTTTCATGTTGGCTATTTGCAGTATGGTAGCGCTGCAGATAGCTTGCTGGGGAGATCATGCATTAAAAATGAAAAGGACTCAAAAATAACTTAAACAAGGTTTTAATAAGAAAAACAAAAACTCCATTTACACTAAATACATTAACAACCAAACCAGACCCAACCACCAACCCAAACCCCAGGGTAATGGGAGAGCTAGGTGCTGCTCCTTATATACTAAACCCAAATGCTGACACACCTTAATCAAATACAACTCAGCAGCACCTGCTATGTTTCACAGCTTTAAAGTTGGGTCTCGTTATCTTGCTCTGGCCCTTGCTCTGGCCCCTTTAAGATATACACATCGAGTGGAACAATGATGAACCTTTACATTTAAAGAAACCATTCAACATTTCCCCTGCGGTTCATCATTGTGGAACAAAAACAGAAAGCATACTTTGTACATGTTTTTCATGTGTAACCTTTGGAAGTGCTTTTGTAAAAATGTCCGCAATTTGACTGTCACCAGGAACATATTCAAATACAACCATTTCATCAGCAATTAGTTGCTTTACAAATTCTAAACGTAACCTTAAGACTCTAGTGCGCTGCGTATTGGTCTCTGAGCACAGGATAGCAAGTCCACTCTGGGAATCAAGGTAAACTTTTACTGGTAGTGTTACTTGCATCTGTAGGTCTGCAAACACTTGCAGATACCATTCTACATCACGAGTGGCCTGAACGCATGCACATAATTCACTTTCTGTTGTGGAGAGACAAATAATGGTTTGTGTTTGGGACTTCCATTCAAATGGACAACCGTTATAACAAAACACCATACCAGACACACCCCTGCAATTATTTTGTTCCATTGCATGAGATGCATTGCAGAAAATTTCAAAACCTTTGTCAATACATGTTGTAAACTGCAACATATAATGTTTGGTATGTTTAAGGTACATTACCACTCTCTTAAGAGCAGAGAAACATTGTGTAGTAGGCTTTTCCACAAATTTTGCCAGAAAGTGAAAAGCATAAGTTATATCTGGTCTTGAGATTCTTTGAATGAAATTTAGCTTGCCTATAGCAGAACGATACAAAGTTTTGTTAGGAAATGGCTTGTCTTCACCTGTAAAGGTGAAACCACACACCATAGGTGTTTCCTTCCCATTTGCGTTTTCTAAACATAGCATTTCAACAAGATCATCAATTTTTGCAGTTTGATGAACCAGAAAAGATCCATTTTTGCCTTTCTCAATTTGCATGGATAAGTAATTTTTAGCTATGCCTAATTCCACTACATCAAATTTCTTCTGTAACTATGATACCACCTGTTCATATTCCTGTTTAGTTTTTGTAGAAATTAATACGTCATCTACATACACACATATTTTTGTTACAGAGTTTGCCCTTTCCTTTATGAACACACAATTGTCTGCCTTTCCTTGTGAAAAACCAATATCCAGCAATTCTTTTGCTAAAGTTTGGTGCCAATTCCTTCCACTTTGGTGCAGACCATAAAGGGATTTGTTTAATTTGCATACCAAACCTTCAGTGGCGTCTATGCCTTCAGGAACACGCATAAAAATTTGTTCTTTTAAATCTGCAAACAAATATGCAGTTTTTATATCTAGGTGATAAACGGAATGTCCACGCTGTGATGCATCTTTTAACAAAAGCTTAACTGTTTCATATTTTACGCTTGGTGAATAACACAAATCATAATCTTCGCCTGGAATTTGTTGAAAACCCCTAGCAACTAATCTTGCTTTGTACCTTACAACTTCATTTTTGTCATTCGTTTTAACTCTATAAACCCATTTCGAATCAATAAGTCTCATATCTGGGGTTTGTGGTACAAGAGACCAAGTGTTATGCTCTTTTAAAGAAGCTATCTCGGAGTTCATAGCTTTATACCAATTTGCAGCTTGTTGCTTAGGTAATTTCTGAACATCACTGTAGCTTTTTGGCTCAAAAACTACCTTATTGGCATACACAGTATTAAAATGTTCATCTGCAAATCGTTGTGGCTTCTGTCTCTTTCTATCTGAACGTCTCAGTCCAGAAGGAGAGTCAGACTTCTCAGACTTAATGGGACTAAGTAAACCACTAGTTTCAGGTTGTAAATCATTGTCAGATTGAAGAGGTGCCTGTAGGCTAAGCTCTCGGTCAGAAAAATCAAGAGAATCTAACCTCCCCTCGGGTGCCTGTGACTTTAAATCATCAAACAATTTATCAGACTCAACAGGCTTTTTGTCTTTTCCCATTAATTCAGAAGCACTATTTCCTGCTGCTTCTTCTGCTGTTTCTTCCTCTTCTTCCTCAGTATTATCTATACCATCAGTATCTTGGAAGACAGCAACTCCATTCCAATTTACAGTTTGTATCATGCTTCTGGTAATATGAAATTTGCCAGTTGCTGGTATGTAAATTCTGTACGCCCCCTGCTGGTAGCCCATTAATTTTCCCTGGACACTACGTTCACCCAATTTTTGCTTAGCAGGATAATGCATAATTACATCTGAACCCCAAATGCGGAGGTATTTCAGATTAGGGCGTTTTTTAAACAGTTTCTCATAGGGGGTGACATCTAAACCAGTATGATAACTGCGATTTCTAACGTAACAAAACGCATTAAGTGCTTCAGCCCAAAAGTCTTTGGGCAGATTAGCATCATGCAGATACGTTTTAACCCCTGCCTGTAGGTCACGCTGCACAACTTCAACAAGCCCATTTTGCCAGGGACTTCGGGGGCAAGATAACTCATGAGTAGTCCCCTGCGCTTCCAGGAATTTCTCAAAATCCTCAGAAACAAATTCCCCGCCCCGGTCAGAAAACAGGTTCTTAATTGGTTTGTTAAAGTGCGTTTTTACCCAGTTGCAAAAAACTTTATACTTTTCAAATGCTTGGGACTTCTCAGCTATTGCATAAGTCCAACAGTATCTACTATACTGGTCTATCAGAGTAAGCCAGTACTTAGAACCTCCTAATGATGGTGGGAGTGGCCCAACTAAATCACAATGTACACGCTCAAATGGTTCAGTTACTTTCCTATCTGAGCACCTACCCTTGCGTGCAACCTTAATCTTATTCTTGCAACAGGATAGACATTGCATAAAGAATTTACATGGTTTTAAGTTGAGGCCATTAACGATATTCTTTGTCTTAATTACATCAGCAAAATTCAGGTGTCCCAGAATTCTGTGCGCCTCATGGACACACCCGGAATGAGGCCTTACATTCCTCAACCCCTGGCTTGACTGTGCTGCTCTGCAATTTATAGGCGATTGGGAGTAGGTGCGAAAATACAGTCTATATCAGTGTTTCCCAACCGGTGTTCCGCGGCACACGAGTGTGCCGTCAGACGTTGCCTCGTGTGCCGCGAGATGCCTGGAGGGAGGCGGGCGAGTCGGGCGGCGAGAGGCGGGGCGGCGGCGGCGAGGAGAGGCCGCGCCTCCTGCTGCTGCCTGGCGCTCCTCCTCGCAGCCGGCAGCGCTGCCTGGGCGCCTCCGCGCGACTCTGCCTCGCTGGGTTTGGTCTCCCAGCAGAGACGGGTCACACGCGCCCCTCCCTCCCTCCCTCAGCCTGCGCGGAGGGAGAGCCAGAGAGAGGCATCGCTCCTGCGCGGCGGGAGAAAACTTTCACTTTTGTGCGTCCCTCCCGGCGTGACGCTGCGCGCTGACGTCACGGGGCGGGGCTTTAATGGTGGTGTGCCGCGAGATTTTTTTTCAGTAAACAGGTGTGCCGTTGCCCAAAAACGTTTGGGAAACACTGGTCTATATAAACCATCAGAGTCCCGGGCATACAATAAACGTTTGTTCCCATCAAAAAACTCACACATTGATTTTAAGAAACGCACAGTTATGCCTTGACGAGCAAAGCACCTTACTGACAATAAATTGTCCACTGACGGGCAGTAAATGCAGTTTGCTATTGTAATGTTTAAAGAGTCAAGTTTAACAGTACCTCTGCCAAGCGACTGCAAGACTTGTGAATTGGCTAAATGTATATTACCAATTTCCTCTTCGAAAGAAATAAACAAGCTTCGATCATTGCAGATGTGCTGAGATGCTCCAGAGTCTATAATAAAAGACTTCCACTTGGCATCT
Source organism: Podarcis muralis (assembly GCF_964188315.1). NCBI lineage: Eukaryota > Metazoa > Chordata > Lepidosauria > Squamata > Lacertidae > Podarcis > Podarcis muralis. The sequence goes on from NC_135669.1 coordinate 22,170,916, forward strand.
TTAATTCTTTTACGATTTGTAGTCCAAGCATGAAAAGCTCGCGGCTCGTTTCTGTCTTTACTATACGATGTCTGCTGCTGGGCTGACAACCGTGACTGACGAACAGAAACAGACTTGGGAGTACTTTGCTTTCTTTTGGCTCTGCAGTCCTTTGCAAAATGTCCTTGCTTATTGCAGAACCAACAACGCTTTGCAGCTTTAAATGCAGTTGTATCACCACAGGTTTGCATATGGCGTTCCTCATTCTTTCTGGAAATAGGAGTGCTTATGGCACAAGCCTCCCTTCTATCCAACTCGCCCATTAATCTTGCCGTTACCCCTTCCACAGTTAATTGTGCTGGTGGAACAGCAGATATCTGGCTAGCTATACCATCAAAGTCCTCATTAAGGGAACAAAGGATGATAAAAACATACTGAATATCAGGTATCACCATGTCCCTTTGAATTAATTCGCCGCGTATTGCCTCCAGACGTCTCAAGTGTGCTGCCAAATCACCACCAGGCTGCAACTTCGTCTGGTACAACTGCTTGAAAAACGACAATGCAGATGCTGACTCTTTTCTAACATGCACTGCTGCAAGACTGTCCCACATTTCTTTGGCAGTTTTCTTATTTCTTATATAGACTACTTGCTGGTCGCTGACTGCCAAATTAATTATCACCCTGGCTTTTGCATCTCCTTTCGACCAAGCATTAGTTACAGGGTCAGGAGGGTCATCAGTTACATAGGTCCATACTTCTCTAGAGGTCAAAAGCGCCTCCACCCGAAAAGACCATAAACTATAGTTCTCATCTGTTAGCTGTGGGAAGACCAGAGCCTTCTCAGCTTCAGGAACCCGGTCAACCATTCTGGAACTCTTCCAGACCCACAAAAAATTACACTAACAGGAGAAGGAGTTTTCAAACCTTTCTCAGAGTCCAAAAATATGCAGTCATCCACTCAGCAGCTGGGCCCATAACCAAAGATGTTGGCTATTTGCAGTATGGTAGCGCTGCAGATAGCTTGCTGGGGAGATCATGCATTAAAAATGAAAAGGACTCAAAAATAACTTAAACAAGGTTTTAATAAGAAAAACAAAAACTCCATTTACACTAAATACATTAACAACCAAACCAGACCCAACCACCAACCCAAACCCCAGGGTAATGGGAGAGCTAGGTGCTGCTCCTTATATACTAAACCCAAATGCTGACACACCTTAATCAAATACAACTCAGCAGCACCTGCTATGTTTCACAGCTTTAAAGTTGGGTCTCGTTATCTTGCTCTGGCCCTTGCTCTGGCCCCTTTAAGATATACACATCGAGTGGAACAATGATGAACCTTTACATTTAAAGAAACCATTCAACATTTCAGTCTGAAGATGCTGGGAAGTGAACCTGTGACCTCTGTGCAAACCATGTGCTCTGCTGCAAAAATAAAGCCCTTCTCTGCAAGAAGAAGGTCTGATAAACACAGGAGTGGTAGTGGGAAAGAATGGAAGAATGTGCCTGATTATCGTGTTCTGCTACTTTCTTGTCCTTCCCTGTTGAGGTTCAGTAGGTCCTGCCTTACTGCTTGCAGGATGTCAGCTAAAGTGGTATTGGATGCTGAATTTAACTTCTCCCAAATCTCAGTTTTCATTTTGTTTTCAAAAAAGGACGTTCCTAGCCCTTATGACAGTGAATATGCTAGAAAATATGTTGACAGTGCTTGGTGAATTCAGAAGCCAGAATTCAGCAAGCACTTTGGTTAATTCACCCCTGGGGATTTATTAATAACCCTTTGCATTGTCAAAAATTGCTTAGAATAATGCACATGTTGTTTCTCCTTGTTCTGTCATCACAAGAACCCTGCAAATTGTTTGAGCTGAGAGAGATTCACCAAAGGTTTCTTGGCCAGCTTAATGATTGAGTGAGAATTTGAACCTGGGTCTCACTGGGCAGCCTCGTCTGACACTGTTACTGCAGTACACTGGCTATCCTGGGTCTGGTCTTGCCCTTCCCTATGACTAGCAAAAGAAGAATTACACAATGGGGTAATAAAAAAAAATCTATTTATGGAAAAGTAGAGCAATCGGGCACATATCTTTAATTTGCATAGAATGAGACAGGCTGGAGAATTTAGCTTTTGATGTCACAAAGTTCAGATTACCAATGTGCAGTGTACATATGTCACGATGAAAGGTCTTTGAGTAAACTGTGGTCCCTTATAGCTTGTCTGCAAGTCCCTCAAATTGTCTGCTACAAGATAAGTAATAATGGAAAGCCCCAAAGCACTCCCACACAGAGAGGGTTACCTGCTGTGTTCCTGCCGTAATTCTTTCCCATCTCTGCTATGGCCAGGGTGTTCTGGTGGGACCTCCCCACCCCACCCCCACCCCCTATTCTTTGTTTGGATTCTTTCAAAGAATGCAGCACCAAGTAGACATGGCTGTTAACCAGCAAGGCCCTTCAGCTGCCCTTCAGCAAAGGGGTGTGCTGAGAATTAATTAGCACAGGTCAATTATGCCTTGACCATTAGAAGATCTTTAACATGCGGTCTTGCTCTATAACTTTGACATACATGGGTGGACCATGCAGATTTTATTAAAAACATGTACAGTGGTACCTCGGGTTGCATACGCTTCAGGTTACATACGCTTCAGGTTACAGACTCCGCTAACCCAGAAATAGTACCTCGGGTTAAGAACTTTTCTTCAGGATGAGAACAGAAATCGTGCTCCGGCGGCTCAGCAGCAGCAGGAGGCCCCAATAGCTAAAGTGGTGCTTCAGGTTAAGAACAGTTTCAGGTTAAGGTTAAGAATGGACCTCCTGAACGAATTAAGTACTTAACCCGAGGTACCACTGTAAATGAATGAGAGACGTGGCTCCTCTGCTTCATTGCAACTCATTTGTGTGTATTGTAGATGCAAGCCCCTTGGTGGTGGTGGAGATATATATGGAAATTGTAAAGCCCTTGGGTCTTAGACCTGGCCATTTATTCTTTCTAAAGCACTGTGCACATGAATAGTACACCGTTATTGGTTGTGGTGGTTACAAATGAGGCCTACTACAAAATGTTGCAGCGTCGTGTGCTGCTTTTCCCCATCCTGTTCTCATTTCTCTCCCTAGCAGCACCACTTTTTAGCATTCAGCTAGCCATCGGTGGCCAATGAGCATGCTCAGCCCTCATTGGGCAGCTCCTCCTTTTAAGATTTCGCTTCTAGTTTTGCAAACTTTGGGATTCCGGTTCCTTGGGATTCCAGTTTCTTGGCTATCTAAGGCTCAGCATTTGGAGAACGGGGTCACTATTGGAATATACGCCATGGGGACTTCACAGAGATAATTTAGTTGTTCTTGTAAGCCCGGGCAATGCATCCAAAAAGGCTCTTGTCTTTTATCTTGGGAAAGCAGATCCTTTCCTTGCACTGTATTGGAATCTGCCTTTTGAAGCTTCCTCTGGTTTCACGAGCAATTCGCTAGAAAACCTTGGCATCTTGCTGTTTACACCTCCAGCCTCACTGCGCATATGGAGCTCATTATATGGTTTTCTGGGCGCCCATATTTATCAAGGGTTACAATCTGCGAGCCATGGACCCCTGACCTTTATTCCTTTATCTCCCTGCATTCCCAGATGTAACTGAAATCCCAATACTCCGGCCAAAATAGATGTAATACAGGAAACCCATGACGATGTTCCACAGGGACCATTTTTGAAAATTAATAGAAGTCATAGGGACTGGGACTACGGCACAGAAGGAGGAGGGTGTTATGTTCTTTCTTTTCCTCCCATTCTAAGCTGCTCTGTGCCTGACGGGGAGACAACCTACAGGTCACAGTGCCAGCTTGGAGTGCCAGCTTGGCCCTGTGACTGTGGTTGCCCAAGGCTGTGGGTGCCATGCAGCATGCATGGCCCTGGCACCAAAATTTGTGGGTGCCTGGCTCCTTCACAGGGAATTTTGTGGGTGCTCAGGCATGCAGGGCCCCAGAGAGCTGGCACCTATGCATACAGTAGAAGCATAGGAAGCTGCCTTATACTGAGAGAGACTCATGGTCCATTCAGCCCAGTATGGTCTACACTGACTGGCAGCAGCACTGCAGGGTTTCAGAGCAGGGTTCTCTCCCAGCCCTGCTTGGAGCTGCTGGGTATTGAATCTGGGACCTTCTGCATGCAAAGCAGGTGCTCTAACCGCTGAGCTGCGGCCCTTGTATTTCAGATCAAAAGATATTGGCGTTTGACAATTCTTGGTAAAGGTAAAGGTACCCCTGCCCGTACAGGCCAGTCGTGTCTGACTCTAGGGTTGCGCGCTCATCTCGCTTAAGAGGCCAGGAGCCGGCACCGTCCAAAGACACTTCCGGGTCACGTGGTCAGCGTGACGAAGCTGCAGCTGGCGAGCCAGCACCAGCGCAGCACACGGAAACGCCGTTTACCTTCCCGCTATAAAGCGGTACCTATTTATCTACTTGCACTTAGGGGTGCTTTCGAACTGCTAGGTGGGCAGGAGCTGGGACCGAACGACGGGGGCTCACCCCGCCGCGGGGATTCGAACCGCCGACCATACGATCTGCAAGTCCTAGGCACTGAGGTTTTACCCACAGCGCCTCTAAACTTTCCTCTGTGGGGAAATGACAAAAAATATATATTTTTGGAGGGGGTGAGTTTAATAAAGGAAAACAAATTGCATGGGGAAAGCGTTAAATGGCTTTCACACCAGTTTGACCTAGTTTGTTCTACCTTCCAGTGACTTCTATTCTTTACTTTTTTATGTGAGCGGAGATTCTTATTGCAAATCTCATTTGGCTCTCAGGCTGGGCAGACACACACACACCCCAAGTGTCCCTATTTTCCAGGGACTGTCCCAGATTTACAGAAGCCACCATGGTTTCCGATTTGATCCTGGAATGTCCCACTTTTCCTTAGGATGTTCCTATTTTCATCAGAGAATTGTTGGAGGCTATGCAATGGCAAAGGACTTTACATGCTCTGGAGCACTGTTGCTGCTCTGTATACTGAGTGGCCTGTAGGGAGGACAGGATCTAGGTCTCCACCCTGTCGATTAACCCCTTCTTTTAGACGCTGAATTTAAGAGCAGCCCTACTGAATCAGACCAATGGCCTGTTTAGTCCAGCATCCTATTCTCACAGCAGCCAGAAAACCCTCAAGGAGGACCTTGGGACAAGAGCATTCTCTCCTCCTGTGGCTTTTAGCAACTGATATTCAGAAGAATTACTGCATCCAACCAAGGAGACAGAGCAAAGTCATGATGGCTAGTAGACTTTTTCTCCTCCATGAATTTGTCCAGTCCAGGTTGGGGGCCATCACTGCCTCTTGTGGGAGCAAGTGCCCTAGTTTAACTATGTGTTGCTTGAATAAGTTCTTTCTTTTATCTGCCCCAAATCTTCTAACATTTTGCTTTATTGCATGTCCATGACTTCTAGTCTTACGATAGATGGGGAAAAACTTCTCTCTCTCTCTCTCTCTCTCTCTCTCTCTCTCTCTCATTTTTATTAAGTTTTCTGTTTTACAATTTAAAATACTCCTTTTACATCAAGATATCAATGACTTCTTTTCTTTCCATGGTTCATTTTACATATCATAAATTCCTGCATATTTTACAAAAAATATACCATTCGGTATTCCATTATTTCTCCCATCAAAACGTGTTTACACTGTTGAATTTATCTTAATGCTGCCAGCGTTTTCAGCTGTACACAATTATTTCCCATATATTCAATAACCATTTTCCAATCTTCTTTAACCATATGTTCTTCCTGCTCTCTTGTTCTATATGTTAAGTCTGCGAGTTGTGCATATTCTGTCAACTTAAGTTGCCATTCTTCTTTAGTTGGGACCTCGCTCGTTTTCCATTTCTGGGGCTAACGAAACATAGGCCGCAGTAGTAGCATACATAGAAAAACTTTCCTCTATCCACTTCCTCCATGCCATGCATGGGGGGGGGGGGCACTTTGATCATGTCACCACTTATTCACCTTTTAGCTTTGACTCCCTCAGGGATTCTCCTATATTAGATCCAGCCCTTGCCTTTGTGTCTGTCCTGCACAAAGATCTGTTCTTAGGCAGAGACAAGGAAAGGGAGGGTCCTTCTGGAAGAAAACCATGTGAGTTCTAGCATTCCCAGATGTTTGTTCTTTCCATTACCCGCCCTTCCATACACAAAGAAATGCTATTGAATTCCGCAGCACTGGTGTGGTTGTTCCAGAATCCTCTTTGGATTTGCTTAGCTCAGTGACGGCCAAACTTGGCACTCCAGCTTTTTTGGGACAACAATTCCCATCATCCCTGACCACTGGTCCTGTTAGCTAGGGATGATGGGAGTTGTAGTCCCAAAACAGCTGGAGGGCCAAGTTTGGCCATCACTGGTTAGCTGAACATGAGTGCCATTGACAGATGCTGGAAATGGGTGGAGGAAGCTGCTGAAGGATGTAGGATGTAGCTCCCACAAGTTCCCACCAACCTAGATTAGGATTAGACAGATTCGTGGAGGAGAAGGCTATCTTTCTACCAGTCATGCTCTGCCTGCCCGGTTGGAAGGCAGTGATGCTTCTGAATGCCATTTCCTGGAAACCACAGGAGGGGAGAGGTCTCTTGTGCTTGGGTCCTGTTTGCAGGTTTCCCATTGGGGCATAGGATGCTGGACTAGATGGGCCATTGTTCTGATCCATCAGGTTCTTCCCCTGTTCTTGGAGAGGTTTTCTGCAAGCATACCTGAGGGTGGGCATCTGCAGGAAGAAGTTCTAGCTTTGGGGAATACTGATTCTGACCCAGGTGGAGAACCCCTTTATCTTCCTGAGGACTTCATTCTCTTCTGGGCAACAGTTTGAGGGATGCATGCCCTCCATCCATCCAGGCAGGCAGAAGATATGATCGGAGTTCGAGGACATATGCCAGCCAGGCAGAAATACTCGGGGAGCAAAGCAGTACCACCAAGGGTGTGTGACCTAGGGAAAGGGAAAGTTCTGAGGGCCAGATGGAGCAGCCTCAGGGGCCAGAGATACCCCACCTCCTGGTATATGCCACCTTAATAATTGAGCTGTTCATCCTTCTCAAGTTCTACTGGTTGGCCGCTGGAGTCCCCTGAGCTGAATCCGGCCCATGGCAGGTTTCCAGCTGGCTTTGGAGTTGTTGCCTGCTCTTTTTTTCTTGGGGTGCAGCCTGGATAAAGCTTCCTGTGTATTCTAAAAGTGGTATCTCTGCTTTTTCCAGCTTTGCGTAGCAGCCTAGCCCAGTCAGCGTAAAGCTCATGCTGATTTCAAAACTGTACTTTGCCCCTTTTATAGCAGCAGAGAAGAGCACTTCAGTCTGGCTGCGTACTATTTGAGGAATTGAAAGTGAAAGAATTTCTGCAATCTTTGTGGCTTCCTACTACTCTTGACCTCAACTTGCGTTATCTTGTCTTGGAACTCTTCATTCATCCCAGAGGAGGGAAAGAGATGCCATCTAAGTGCTGGGAAGTGGGGGAGGGTCTGCAGCTCAAGCAGTGTTTAAAATTCCTAGGTGCTGGGTTAGATTCCAAGGAACCTTTGTGGTGTAAAATTGCTGCGCCCTGGCCTGAGATCAATTATTGCCGTTTGTATAGCAGTTCAGGGTCTTCACCAGGTGTGTGGAGGCTGCACATACTGGTAATCCTTGCAACAGTCCTATAAAGTACAGGTGAATTGAATCCTTTTCGGCTTGAGGGCCACATAACCTTCTGGGTGACCTTCCAAATGCGAACATGCACACGAACATGCACACGCACTCCTCTCAAAGCTCTATCCAGGCAAAAAAAGAGGCATTATCCAGTGCACATTCCAGGCAGACAGAACCACTCAAGGAGAATGTGAAGCAGGGCTGTTGAGGGTGTGTGGCCTGAGGAGAGAGAGGGTGTAGCCTAGGAGGGAGCATGGTCTGGGGACAGTCTCTGCATGTTGCAAGTGAGGGCCTCCAGCAGAGGGCATCTTATCAAGTGGTCCCATTCTGCATAATTTAGGAACTGAATTCCCTCCCGTTATACCCACCAACATTTCTCCGGTGAGAATGGGACATCCTATTCAATAATAATAATATAATTCTATTATTTCTATCCTGCCCAACTGACTGGGTTACCCCAGCCACTCTGGGTGACTTCCAACATATATAAACACAAAATAAAACATTAAACATTAAAAAAAACCAACCTTCCCTATACAGGGCTGCCTTCATATGTCTTCTAAAAGTTGTATAGTTACTTGTCTTCTTGACTCGGGGGTCGCATGACACCAACATTTCTCTGATGAAAATAGGGACATCCTTAGGAAAAGCGGGGCATTCCGAGATTGAATCAGAAACTGGGACGGCTTCTGTAAATCCAGGACTGTACAGTGGACGCTTGGGTTGCGAACGCGATCCATGCGGGATGCATGTTCACAACCCGCAGCGGTGCGTCTGCGCACACATGGGTTGTGATTTGGCATGTCTGCGCATGAGCAAAGCATGATTTAGCGCTTCTGCGCATGCGCGGCCACCAAAACCCGGAAGTAACCCGTTCCAGTACTTCCAGGTTTCAGTGGTCCGGGACCCAAAAAAACTCAACCTGAAGCGTCTGTAACCCAAGGTATGACTGTACCTGGAAAATAGGGACACTTGGAGGGGCTGTGTCTTGCTTTTCTGGTGCCTACTGGAGATCATCCTCTTCCAAAAAGCCTTTTAAATAGAGATCTTTCCCAGTCTGCATCAGCGTAGAGATTGTTTTTAAGGTATTTTATTGTTTTGTTGCTTGCTGATGAAACACTGGGCTACTTAAGAAGGGTGGGTTATGAATCATAATAATCATCATCATAAGGTCTGCATTGTCCTTTAAGATAGCGATGGAAATTCTGTGGCCTTCTAGATGTTGATGGACTATAACTAACTCCCATAATCCCTGGAAGGTTATGTATTTATTATTTTTATTTCATTAAATGTATGCTCTCTCCTTGGTGGTTAAAAAAACCCAAAACTCTCCTAGTGGTTCATCATGAAAAACACACCAATTAAATTATTGGTAAAAACACTAAAAAAACAACAGCCAAAAAACCCCAACACCAACCATTTTAAAGCATAAAAAATGGCATTAAAGTAAACAAACAAACCACGGATTAAAACATACATCAACATTCTATGTATCTTTGTAGGCTTGCCTAAACAAAAGTGTTTTTAGCAGGTGCCAAAAAGTGTACAGTGAAGATTCCTGTGTGATGTCAATAAGCAGAGAGTTCCAAAGTTTCTAACAACTGTGGAATGGGCGTTATGTGACTGGGGCAGATGGGAACCCAACAACATCCTGGACCGCAGGTTCCCCATCTCTGCCTTAAAGCTTGCCTGCTTCTATGTGAACCTGTCCTCTTTGCACCGTTGTTCTCTGAGAGGGAAAAGAGACAATTTGGGATGCACAGCAAGGCAGTCCGGAAGTTTCAAGGCAGGTTCTCAGCAGGAATAAACCCGGTGACGTTAAACATTAGCAAATTTATCACACGGTTATTAAAGTATATATTTCCTGCAGGCTGTGTTTGAGGGCAGGCAGGGGCACAGTTTGGCGGAATATTGCTTTTGTTATCCTGTGGAGCAGCCGTGCAAATCGACACAGGGTTGCATTTTAATTAAGCACATCTTTTAAAGTGTGTGGGGGGGGGGTTCCATATGGAACATTTTGAGTTCAAATAAACTTGAAACCTGAAAATGGTGTTGCTGCTTGGAGAAGTGGTCCCCTAAGGCAGGGGTCATATCCTGATCCTTCAATGGCTGTGAATTTCTTGGTGTCCTTGTGTTTGAACCCTGTTATCTCTAGTTTGGGTGTGTGTGAGAGAGAGAAATTATATCAGATAGGACCTTGTTTACATCTAATGTTAAGCCCAGACCATGAATGAGCAAACATGCAAGACTTTGGAGATAGGATCTCAAGCCATTTCCCCCCTCCTGGGCCATTTTTATGCTGTGCTAAGCCATGGTGTACAAGGTACATGGGTGGCACTGTGGGTTAAACCACAGAGCCTAGGACTTGCCAATCAGAAGGTTGGCGGTTCGAATCCCCGCGACGGGGTGAGCTCCTGTTGTTCAGTCCCTGCTCCTGCCAACCTAGCAGTTCGAAAGCACGTCAAAGTGCAAGTAGATAAATAGGTAAACAGCATTTCTGTGCGCTGCTCTGGTTCACCAGAAGCGGCTTAGTCATGCTGGCCACATGACCCAGAAGCTGTACGCTGGCTCCCTTGGCCAATAAAGTGAGATGAGCGCCGCAACCCCAGAGTCGGCCATGACTGGACCTAATGGTCAGGGGTCCCTTTACCTTTACCTTTAAGCCATGGTGTGGCTTTGGTGCGTATTGTCCCAAACCTGTCCCATGGTTTAGCTTTCCCAGATCACAGAATCACAGTGTTCAAAGGGCCTCCAAAGATCATTTAGTTCAACCTCTGCAATTCAGGAATCACAGCTAAAAAAATCCCTGATAGATGGCCATCCAACCTCTGTTTAAAACTTCCAGTGAAGAAGATTCCACTGCCTTCTGAGGCAATCTGCTCCACTGTTGAACAGCTCTTGACATCAGGAAATTCCTCCTAATATTTAGTCAGAATCTGCTCCCTCATAATTTGAATCTGTTGATTTTGGTCCTACCCTCTGGAGCAGGAGAAAACAAACTTGCTCCATCTTCCACGTGAGAACCTTTCAAATATTTCAAGGAACAGGCTAGGCATACCCAATTCCCTCAACTGTTCCTCATAAGGCTTGGTTTCCAGACAGTTGATCATCTGGTCACCCACCTCTGCACACATTCCAGCTTGTCAATATCCTTCTTAAACTGTGGTGCCCAGAACTAGACACAGCAAGGTGTGGTCTGACCAAGGCAGAATAAAGTGGGACTATTTATTATGTCCCTTGATTGGGCACTATGCTTCTTTTGATGGAGCCTAGAATAGCCTTAGCCTTTCCCCGCCTGCTGTATCACACTGTTGACTCGTATTCTGTTTGTGATCTACTAAGACCCTCTAGATCCCTTTTAGTGAACTGTTGTCAAGCCAGGTGATCCCCCATCCTATATCTGTGCATCTGGTTTTTCCTGCCTATGTTTAGAATCTTACATTTGTCCTTATTGAAATTCTTTTTGTTAGTTTTGGCCCAGTTCTCCCATCTCTTAAATTCCTTTTGAATCCTGATTCTAGCTTTTGAGGTATTAGCTACTCCTCCAAGTTTAGTGTCACCCACAAATTTGTTGAGCTTCGTTTCTAGTCCTTCATCCAAGTCATTTATAAAGACGTTGAACAACACTAGGCCTAGACCAGAACCCTGCAGCATTCCACTTATCACTTTTTTTCCCAGGGTGAAGTTTTATTGGGTTAGGACAGTTAGGGTGCCATATGCCCTCTTTTTCCAGGACATGTCCTCTTTTTCATGGGTTGTCATAACGATCCACAGTTAAAAGCAGAAGTCGAAAAATGTGTCTTCTTTTTTGCTTTTCAAAATATGGCAACCCTAACAGTCACAATTCCACCTAACAGTAACAAATGTATTAATTTTTATTTGTTGTTTCATAAAATTTATACACTGCTTGGTTGTTAAAAACAAACAAACAAACCCGCAAAGTGTTTTCCAAAAAATAAAACATTAAAATCAAGAAAAATTCACAACCATACTTTACAACATACAAAAAGTTAAAATACTAAAACACATTAAAATTACCTCCACTTTCTAAGCATCTGAGTAGGCTTGTCTAAACAGGAATGTTTTTAGCAGGAGCAGAAAAGAGTTCAGTGAAGTTGCCTGCTGGAGCTCAATTGGCAGGGAGTTCCAAAGTTTTAGGCACTCATTTAGTAGGTTTGGCTATGGCTACGTTTCGTGGCTTGTCTGGGAGAGCTAAACCATTAGCCTGCATTCACAGAACCTGTAAGTTATAGGCAGAACATCTGCTTTTTGTTCAGAAGGCTCCAGGTTCAATCCCAAGTGGAGTTGGAAGAAAGGCTGAAACCCTGGAGAGCTGCTGCCAGACAGTGTTGACAGCATTGAGCCAGATGAATCAACGATCTGCCTCGGTATAACACACCTTCCTGCATTCTGGCTGCTCTCCTCCGTTTCATATCTTGCTCTTTTCACCTCGATTCTCCCCCCAAAAAACACACACACCAAGCCTGACTTATACACTCCAAAGCCTCCCTAGCCCCCCCCCCAAAAAAAACCCCTTTCTGCTAAGTTTTACAGCCCGAAAAAGAAGCAGGCACATCCTAAACTGCATGCCGCCCTGATTAGCATACATTCCCAATTTGCACACACATTTCTGGATAGCAGAAAGTGGAGTACTAGGCTGTTGAACTGCGAGGGCTTTTTTTAAGTGTTCGTGTTCATTAACTATTGGAACTACAAATGCGTAAATGGTGCGCCTTTCGGATAGAACTATGGACCTGCCTTTGCTTTCGGGGTAAAGTAACTCGCCACTAAATCCGGAAACATGATGGTTAGCTTCTCCAACCCACTCCCCGCTGCTTTTATCTCTAGTGCCCCTGAATCGCTTTCCAAAGAAGGATTTCCCAACATTCTCCCTTCGGGAGTCATACTGCGCAAAGAGCCCTTGAGTCCGGAACATCTGTGGGGGTGCTGATGTCACGCTGGAACTTGTTGTCTTTGCTGGGAAAGCTTCACGGAAATCCTTGGCCGCGAACCCTGTCCTCCTTTTGCTTGGCCAAGAACTGACTCAGCGCTGAATCACCTGGTGTGTTTTTTTCTGCAGGAAGGGAGTCGGGAAAGGGACCTCCCTCATTTTGAGGAGAAACCTTTTTTCTTTCTTTTTTTAAGGAGTCTTCTGGCACCTTAGCAAATATTTGTGGACTGGAGTCCATTTCATCAGCTGCATGACTTTCATCCCAAATCGGCAGCTTGCAGTGCAATCCTAACCAAGTCTACTCGGAAGATAGATAGATAGATGATAGATAGACTTTATTCGCATTAGCCAACAGCCATGGCAACATAAAACAAGCAATATATACAAATAAAAAGACAGCAATGGGTAAAAAGGGCAATCAAATGACCAAGATTACCGTTCAGATAGTGGCCCTTAATCTCATCGCACCCTCGATAAACCTAGCAACCTTTGCTGTTGTCTGTCTACTCAGAAGTAAGTCGGGTGGTATTCAGTGGGGCTTACTCCCAGGAAAGTGGGGTTAGGATTGCAGCTTTGTAACTTGTCTGGGGACGTCAACGCATCATATATTTAAAGCACCCTCCCCTCTAAAAAACAGAAAAAGAAAAAAGAATCCTGGGAACTGGGGGGGGGGGGCGTTGTTATCGTGGACTTGTAGGCAGGAGTTGATTTGCACAGTCTCCTGTTTAAATGCAATCAAAATAAAATTGGCTGCAGCAGAAGTTGGGGGAAGAAGTAGCCAGAAGCAAAGTCTGTGGCTGGAGCCCAGTGCTGCAAGGAGAAAGGAAGCCTCATACAGTGGTACCTTGGGTTACATACGCTTCAGGTTACATACACTTCAGGTTACAGACTCCGCTAACCCAGAAATAGTGCTTCAGGTTAAGAGCTTTGCTTCAGGATGAGAACAGAAATTGTGCTCCGGCGGCGCGGCAGCAGCAGAAGGCCCCATTAGCTAAAGTGGTGCTTCAGGTTAAGAACAGTTTCAGGTTAAGTATGGACCTCCGGGCCAAATTAAGTTCTTAACCCGAGATACCACTGTACTAGTATGGGAATGTTTGGGCGTAAAGAGCAACACCAGCCCTGAGTCTGGGCCAACTGAGCCATCAGAGCATGGTTTGTTTAGATAAAGATCTGGCTTTGGGGTTTAACACGCCAGCTTGGAATAATAAAAAGGAAGCTGTTCTGATTTAGCTGATGGGGCGTTTTGAGAGGGAGGCGAGAATAGGGGTGCCTGAGTTGCATGGAGGCCTCCTAGCGGAAGTGAGTACCCAGGGAGTCACAGGGAAGAGCATGCAGGAGATGAAAGCAGGAAGGGCAGTTGATTTCTGCAACTGACACCCTGAAATCAGCTCATCAGGGAGCAGGGTTTGTGTGCCCAAGTGCTTATGTGCACCTGAAATCCCATCTCTTCCTGTTTGCCGTGCAATCGCTTCTTCCATGGAAGAGTTGAGTGACACTGCGGGGTGGGGTGGAAAAAGCTCTCCACAGATCAGGCGCGGTGACAAATCTGACACAGGGCCAGTTTGTTTGTTTTTGGCTTTCCTGCCTAGCCCTTCCACCAAAGAGCTGGTGGCAGTCTGCATGTTCACCTTTATCCACACAACAGCCCTGTGAGGTGGGCCATTTGCTCTCTTTCGGCCTCACCTGTAATTGAACAGGGATCTGAATACAAGCCCAGCTCTCCAACCAGAAGACAGGGAACCTGCAGCCCTTCAGAGGCTGCTGGGCTCACAACTCATGAGTCCCAGCCAGCAGAGCCAGTCACCAATGATATCAGGAGGGCCACAGGTTTGCCATCACCAGCCCACAGAGGCTGTCAGAGGCTCTCCAGCATTTCCAGCAAAGAAAGGTCTTTTGCATTTGCAGTTATATTTCCTCCAAGAAGCTCAAGGTGGAGAACATGGTTCTCCCACTCCTTCTTTAATCCCCACAACAACCCTGTGAGGTAGGTCAGGCAGAGAGACTGTGCTTAGAGCAAGGTCACCCAGTCAGCTTCATGGCTGAGTGGGGATTTGAACCCTGGCCTCGCGGATCCTAGTCCCGTCGCTCTAATCACTATACCACACCGGCTTCCCAGCCCCACCTGGAGATTCCAGGGACTCAGGAAGAATCATAGCGCCATAGAGTTGGAAGGGACCCTGAGAATCATCTCATCCAACACCCTCCAAAGCGGGAATATGCAACTGCTCCATACGGGGATGGAACCTGCAACCTTGGTGAGACTGGCTTCTGGATTAGGCCATAAACCCATCTAATCCTGCATCCCACTCTAACAGTGGCTAGGCAAAAACCCCTTCTGGAACAAGATTCATTAATGTGTTATGGGGAATGCATCAACATGCTACCCAATGTACAGTGGTACCTCGGGTTAAGTATTTAATTCGTTCTGGAGGTCCAGTCTTAACCTGAAACTGCCCTTAACCTGAAGCACCACTTTAGCTAATGGGGCCTCCTGCTGCCGTTGCGCCGCCGGAGCACGATTTCTGTTCTCATCCTGAAGCAAAGTTCTTAACCTGAAGCACTATTTCTGGGTTAGCGGAGTCTGTAACCTGAAGCGTATGTAACCTGAGGTACCACTGTAGTAGAGAGGGGTTTAGTTTCTCCTCCTTCCCTGTGCGGGTATCTTTTCCCTGGTTCTCCCCTTTTAACCCTTGTTAGCCGTCTCCTTTCTCCAAGCCCTCCTCTCCAGTTTAGTGAAGATGCCGTCTGCGACCCACTCCGAGAGACCTCCTGACTGCCCTTCCTTTCCACACCAGGCACAGGGGAGAGAGAGCGCTCACAGCCTATAAATCACCCAGCACACAGAGAGAGTAGATAAATATTTAGACTGGCTCAGCAGCGCTGCTGGGTCACCCGCTCGCTGGCGCGACGGGAACGGGAGTTTGCAAGGGCTGGAGAATGATTGGGACTTGCGAGAGAGTGAAGTAGCTGGCCGACGTGGGGCCCGGAGGGAGAACCACAGCTAAAAGCAAATAGGTTTGGGAGCCAAAGCACCAGAATGTTGTCTGAGTGACTCCTCTCTTTCTGTCGCAAGGGGGGTTTCACATTAGGGAGTTTCAGAGGTCACCACCTCCACCAGGGAAAGGCTCGTGGACAGTCAGCCGTGACCCCCTTCAGGTTACTCCATTTCATTCCCCCTTCTCCCCCCACTCCAAATATTCAGCCAGGATTCTGTGGCCACTGAGCATGCTCAGTCCTCACTGGGCTGTGTAGTCCCATTTCTGCCCACCCCCCTCTGATACTTGTACTTCTGCAAAACCGTGAGCTTTTCAGGTGGATGGTCCTATTTCTGCTGCAAACGGAATGGCGCTCATGCTTGGACATTGGAAATAATGGGAATGAGTGGGTGCCTGTTGTTGTTTGAAAAGCTCTCTCAAAAGGTGGGTGTGGGGAGGAGCCCCTGGGAGTAGAATTGGCAACCTTGCATGTAGGATTGCCACATCTATCAAGCCAGCAGAGCTGCAGTTTGGAGCCGCTTTCTGGGCAGTTTAAAATTATTTGGATTGCTCCAGCCCACCCAGCTTGGACATTGCACCCTCCCAGAAAGGAAGGCCCCCCCTAAACAGTGAACATAGGGAGCTACCTTACCTGTAGCTCAGCATTGCCTACACTGACTGGCAGCAGCTCTCTAGTGTTTCAAGCAGGAGCCTCTCCTGCCCCTACTAGGATTGAACCTGGGACTTTCTGCATGCAAATCCCATCCTTTGCCACTGGGCTATGGCCCTTCTCTGCAGCACACACTGCCCACACTTTTCTAGGCTTCACCCTAGAATGCATGAGGACTAGAAACATGGAATGGGCCAGCTGCATCCTCCCCCCAAGAGAGCAGGGAAGGAGCCCAAAGAGAAGTACAAGCTTGCAAGAGAAGCGCTGTCTGTGTGTGTGTGTGTGTGTGTGTGTGTGTGTGTGTGTGCCTGGGACCTCTTCCCCATTCATCTTCTTCTGTGTTTTAAATGTATCCAGCCAACACCCAACTCAATCCTGGGTCCAGCATGCAGCTGTGCTGTCAGCTGTCTGGTCGTTTCCTGCATTGTCTGGCCGGCCTGTCGTACTCCTGGGAGGGGAAGACGGTGAATCAGCCTTGGAATGTATGCAGGCAGACCCAGAGGTCATCCCAGGGAGAGAGGCTTAGCCAGAGTGAGCTCAATTCCTGAGCTCTTGGTCTTATAAAGGCAGGTGCCTGGAATGCCACACAGATCCAGGAGGGAGAGGAGCTAGGACAGGAGGCCTCACTGTGCTAATTTAGTCTTCCAGGATGAGTCTTCTTGTAGATAAGGGACTTTTTCTATACACACACACACACACACACACACACACACACACACGACACAGTGCAGCCAGGTGAAAACACTCAAAGGTACAAACAGATTTTATTTTATTGGAAGCAAGTAACATGGAAATAAGCATTGAACTTGCACCATAGTTTCAGAAGTGGCCTACACTTCGTGTGAAATCTCAATGTGGGACTTATCTGTTAGGGGACAGTTGTGGAAATGGAATAAACTGTCATGTGAAGTTCCTCTTTACTGCAGGTTTGATTATGTGTGTCACCCCAGTACCACACATTTGATCGGAATTGCAGCCCCAGGTGGAAGGATTTGTTCTGCGATTTATTGGGGATGGCATCAATGTCATTTCAATCACCTGGAAAATTCCCCATCTATCTCTTCTCTCCCTGCTCTCCCTATCACCTTCCTGTGGTGTGTTTCCAGTTTTGTGGTTCAACAGCTGAGTGTCAGGCAGAAATTCCATAGTGTTTCCTATCTTCGATCTGGGAAAAGTCCAGGGATAGAAACTGGCACAGGAGAGACCAACATTCCCAGCATCTCTAGTTAGGGCTAGGAGAGAATCCTGTCTGAAATCATGGAGAGCTGCTGCTAGTCTGTGTAGACAATATTGAGCTAGATGGACGATTGATTTGACTTGTTGTAAGTCTGCTTCCTGCGTTCTCCTCTTTCTGTTTGCAGATTTGCTGCAGCTCAGACACTGTAAATTCCCCTAATGACAACCCATATTCCCTCCCCCTTGTCTTCTCTTGGCTGAGGTCCTAGGAGAAACCCTCCTGCAGGCCTGTATTTGGAGCCCTCCCATTGAACTGTATAGACCCAGTTAATGCCCCTGTTACCTTAAGCAATGCCGGTGTGGAGTCTGAATTCTGCAGGCAGAATTCAAATAAACAACACACCCTGGGCTCTGTGTCCAGCAGCAATAAGGTATCTGCACCCTCAGTGAATGGAAGCTTAGACAGATGGTTTACACAACCATGTCAAACTGAAATCAGGAATGTATTTTAACTCTTCCCCCTTTTCTCTTTAGGAGGTGAAGATTTTCCGAGCCCTAATCCTTGGAGAACTGGAGAGGGGCCAGAGTCAATTCCAGGCACTCTGCTTTGTAACCAGGCTCCACCGCAATGAGATCATTCCCAGTGAGTCCATGGCCAAGCTAAGACAGGTGAGAAGATGGAGGGATGGTCATTGGTTCTTGCATTTAGGGTAAGGCGACCCAAAGGCACATTATTACTCTTTTTGTTCTTTAAATTTACTGGTCCCCTTTCAGTGGAGCAGGGATCAATGTCCTAGGTGACTTTCAGAAAATAATTGTGACAACTAACCGAGATTTTCAAATGTTTGCATAAAAAGTGCAACTATTTACCATGTCCAGTGAATTATCTACGCACAACCCATCCTCAGATTCGCACCCCCCCCCATTGGATTAGAACAAATTCTGCTGCAGGCCAGTATTAGGAGCCCTACCTGGGCACTGTGTATAACCCTGTTAAATAATCCACTTAAGTCAGCACCTAGGATGGAACCTGAACACAGGAGTTCATGGTTCATCGCAGCAGGCATTCACCTGCTTGCAAAAGGGGGCAGAGAGAGGATTTTCTTGGTGGATTTCTAGGCCACAAAGCTGTTGTTTCTATAGAAAAAGGCTCTGCTGTGGATCCCCATTAATCGCACTTCAGAGCCTAACAGACAAGTTGCATGCAATAGAAACCCAACAAGCTGCTTTTGTCAAGTGAAGGCAACTTTGCAAGGAATGGGATTAGGAGTGGAGAAGAAGAGTTTGGATTTGATATCCCACTTTATCACTACCCGAAGGAGTCTCAAAGTGGCTAACAATCTCCTTTCCCTTCCTACCCCACAACAAACACTCTGTGAGGTGAGTGAGGCTGAGAGACTTCAGAGAAGTGTGACTAGCCCAAGGTCACCCAGCAGCTGCATGTGGAGGAGCGGAGACGCGAACCCGGTTCCCCAGATTACGAGTCTACCACTCTTAACCACTACACCACACTGGCTCTCAGAGAAGCAGCAGCACGGGAATGCTTAACCCTTTCCCCTACATGTCTCCACTCCAGCTTTATCTCCCCAAGCAATTTTTCTCTTTACAACATCCAAACACGCAGTTGCCCCTCTTGAACACCTGCTTGGAGACCCACAGAGGGGAAACCAGCTTTGGGGAGAGGGATTTGAAGCAAAGAAATTGTAGGCAGAAAAAGGGGGGTTTATCCTCCCCCCTGCCACCTTTGCCAAGTTGTCTTCCCCCCCACCCTGTCCCCTGTTGTGTGGTCCCAGTAAACAATAGTTTGGCTTGTTGTGTGGTGTGAACCAAGGCAAGATTACATCCTTCCACTAATTCAGCTATATCTTAACTGAATTTGAATTAACATCGCAAGTGTTTCTAGCAAACAGGAAAGCTTTTGAGTAATTTCCTTAATTTTAGCACTTACTATTTTGGTCAATTTAGTATATTTGTGTTAATGAAGAGGCAGTTAGATTTTTATTTAAAAATATGTCTCTCTCTCCCCCCCCCCCCATCCCAGTTGATGAGGCATGGTTGCCTCATATTTCAGTGCTGCTTTTTTAAATGGTAAACTGCTGTGAGTTTTAGGGGAGCAGACAATGAACTATTTATGCCTGCGTGCTTCTATTCATTTATGGTAGTTAAATACGCAGACCGACCCCCAGCGAAAAACAGCTGTTGGGTTTTAAAATGACATTGGTGATAGCAAAGCTGATGAGACTCCTCCACTGCTTTCTCCCTGCCCAGAAAAATCCACGGACTGTGCGGCAAGCCGAAGAGGTGCGTGCCCTTGAGCATCTCAGCATGGACGTGGCTGTCAACTTCAGCAAAGGGGCTCAGCTCAGCTCCCACATCCACAACGTCTGTGCGGAGGCCAAAGAGGCAATCTACACCCGGGAAGAGGATGTGAAGTTCTGGCTGGAGAAAGGTAGGTGGCGCCATTCCCATTTGACATCTTCCTTCTGCAGCAGTGACAGTGGAGAATGGCAAGAATAGCTAATGGGTGGCCCTCTCCAGATGTTGCTGGACTCCAACTCCCATGAGCCCCAGCCAGTGTGTGGCCCGCTGATCATGGAAGAAGCATGGGGAACCTGGTTCGAGGAGTCTGATGCAGAAGGTAGCAAGCAAGAAAGGCACCTGGGGAGAATGGGTGGGTTTAGGGCAGGCATGGCCAAACTTGGCCTTCCAGCTGTTTTGGGACTACAATTCCCATCATCCCTGACCACTGGTCCTGTTAGCTAGGGATGATGGGAGTTGTAGTCCCAAAACAACTGGAGGGCCAAGTTTGGCTATGCCTAGTTTAGGGCATGGGACACCTTTGGGTGCTGGAGGCTGGTAAAAACTGGAGGAGCTTTGGACCACATTCACACCATACATTTAAAGTGCTATGATACCACCTGAAACATTTGCGGCTTCCCCCCAAGGATTCTGGGAGCTGTAGTTTGTTAAGAGCGCTAAAAGTTGTTAGGAGGCTCCTTATTCCACTCAGAGAGCCACAGTTCCCAGAGTGGTTGAACAATCAATCCCTCTTCCCAGGGAACTCTGGGAATGGTAGTTCTGTGAGGTGGACAGGGGGCCTCTTAACAATTCTCTATTTTTATATATATAATTTTTTTAATTTTCTGTTTTACAATTTAAAATACTCCTTTCACGTCCTTAAGATATAAATGACTTCCCTTTTTCTCTTTCCATGGTTCATTTTACATATCATAAATCCCTGCATATTTTACAAAAACCGTACCATTCAGTATTCCATTATTGTATCCCTCAAAACTTGTTTACACTGTTGAATTTCTCTTGATGCTGCCAGCGTTTTCAGCTGCACACAATTATTTCCCATATATTCAATAAACATTTGCCAATCTTCTTTAAACATATGTTCTTCTTCTTCTCTTATTCCAGGGGTCAGCAAACTTTTTCAGCAGGGGGCCAGTCCACTGTCCCTCAGACCTTGTAGGGGAGGGGGCTGGACTATATTTTTGAGGGGTGGGGGAATGAATGAATTCCTATGCCCCACAAATAACCCAGAGATGCATTTTAAATAAAAGCACACATTCTACTCATGTAAAAACATGCTGATTCCCAGACCGTCTGCAGACCGGATTTAGAAGGAGATTGGGCCAAGTCTGGCCCCCGGGCCTTAGTTTGCCTAACCATGTTGTATTCTATATGTTAAGTCTGTGAGTTGTGCATATTCTGCCAACTTAAGTTGCCATTCTTCTTTAGTTGGGACCTCGCTCGTTTTCCATTTGGGGGCTAACAAATCACGGGCCGCATTAGTAGCATACATAAATAGCCTTTTTTTACACCTGGGGCCTCCTAACAATTCTCAGCCCCCTTAACAAACTACATCTCCTAGAATTATTTGGGGGGAGCCATGACTGAGCCAGAAATAAGGGATGCGGGTGGCACTGTGGTAAACAGCGTTTCCATGTGCTGCTCTGGTTCGCCAGAAGTAGCTTAGTCATGCTGGCCACATGACCCGGAAGCTACATGCCAGTTCCCTCAGCCACTAAAGCGAGATGAGCGCCGCAACCCCAGAGTCGGCCACGACTGGACCTTATGGTCAGGGGTCCCTTTACCTTTACCTATGACTGAGCCAGGGGCATTGCAGTGCTGTAAACAGCATAAGACAGCTTCCTAGGTTCCCATGCCAGGTCATTTCCAGATCCAGCGCAACCGTTCTGGTTAAAGCCCTAAAGGAGTGGAGACCCAGGTACCTTGAGGACCAGCTCATCCCTTATGAACCCACCTGTGTGCTTAGGTCCTTGGTGGAGACCCAGCATTGGCTGAGATCTCTTAACAACTCTCAACACCCTTAACAAACTGCAGTTCCTGGGATTCTTTGGGGGGAGCCATGACTGTTCAAAGAGCTATCACAGTGCCTGGATGTGGCCTTGGCACGGGAAGTGACTTTCTGTCTTTGTGGCTCTCTTGCAGGTGTGGACGGCTCCATGTTCGAGGTCCTGCCCCAGTCAGCTGACCTTCCCAACTTGCAGCGGTGCCGCCTGTGTGCAGATCGCTGGAGGCCCTGCATCTGCAGCTATGCGCTGAGCATTGAGTGGTACCCCTGCATGCTCAAGTACTGCAAGAGCCGCGATGCTGCTGGAAAGGTCTCCTCGTACAAGTGTGGCATCCGCAGCTGCCAGAAGGGCTACAGCTTCGACTACTACGTGCCGCAGAAGCAGCTGTGCCTTTGGGATGAGGAGACCTAGCAGGGCGCCCAGGCAGCCATTTTGTCCCATCGGTGCTTCCCTTCCACCTCCCTTCATGTGGTTCTGGGTCGCTCTGCCAAGATGGCTGCCTAGGAAAGGAGGAAGGTGTGGGGCCTAGAGGGGAGGTGGGGCACCTGTCAGGACTCCATTTTATGAAGCCTTCGTGTGGGCCTGTCCAACTCCTTTTCTACCCGACTGCGAACTCCCTCAGACTTGGGGATATAGGCCACATTTGACTATGACCTTACCTAAGAAGATGGTGAGCTGTTGGCACAAGGACGTGCTCTAGGGCAGAGCTGGGATTGTTGAAGCCTTGGAACCAGGCTTGGGACTCATGCACCATTTGGCCACTGGCCCTCTTGAATTCTTAAGGTCCTTGACAACCCAGACTAAAATGTGACCCACTACACTCTTTTTGTATCGTCAGGACAATTGAGGGAAAAGGACAGAGGCTCTTCCTTGACAATCTTCCAGAAGGAATATGAGAACAGATGAGTAAGGAGGCTTCTCCAAGCACCACACTTTTATGGGTGTTTAATCTCCCCAGTGGTGGTCATGTGGAGCTTGAACCTGTGGCCTCCATATCAAAGCTCTTGAACTTGAAGAGCGCCCTGAAACTAGCTACCTGGGTCAACCAGCAGAAGGAAACAAGCAGCCACAACAAGATGGCTGTTCTACATTGAACACTCAACGCTCATGAGACGAGGCATCAGAACTGGTGTCTAAGTGTGGTGTTCCTGCCCCCTGCTCCTTTCGCATAATGATGGCAGGAAGATCACAGAATAGCAGGATTGACACCAACCTCAGAAACAATGCATCACATCCCCTAAACAGCAGACCCCTGCAGCAACCAATGCTTGTTATTGGTTTCAGCAGCATGGCTGTACCAGGCTATACCCAGCAGATGCCCCTTGATCAGCTGACTGGCAGAGAAGGAAGAGCA
Source organism: Podarcis muralis (assembly GCF_964188315.1). Lineage (NCBI taxonomy): Eukaryota > Metazoa > Chordata > Lepidosauria > Squamata > Lacertidae > Podarcis > Podarcis muralis. Next base: position 22,193,979 of record NC_135669.1, read on the forward strand.
TCACTGAGACCTGCCTCTTGATCCCAGTTGGCTGGTACATTGAAAAGACCTGTCTCTTGTTCCCAATTGCTCCTCCCAAGGAGGAGGAAACACCAACCAAGTTCCAGTTAGAGGTACTTACACTCCAACCTTGCTAGCATCTGTCTCCCAGTGGTTGAGGATCAGTGGGCAGCTAGGAACCAAAGCAGGAATGAGAAACCTATGGTCGTCTAGCAGGGGCAATAGTCTGCAATGGCTAACAAAATCTGCAGGACCACAAGCTCCCCATCCTTGCAGTATAGGAAAGATGTCCCAGATGCCTGCAACTCAAGGGTAGCCAGCATGGTTTGGACTCTTAGCTCCCATCAGCTCCTGCCAGCATCACCAAAGGTCAGGGATCATAAGTGCTGTAGTGCAGCAGCTGCTGGACTACCATAGGTGTCGTCCCCCTACAACCTGAGCTAACAGATGCCAATGAGCATTTCACAGGCTTAAGCACTATGGTTCTGTTTTGAGATCCAAAACCCCTGTTCCTTCATTTCTTGTTAACAGAAAGTAATGTGCCTGTGCATTTCTACATGATGCAATATCCCAAAAATGTGATAGGATGAATTGATGACAGTCCCCAATTATGAAAGAGACTCTATTGATCAAGCCAAGGGGAACAAAGTAATATGGGGTGACTACTGTGCAACAGTGGTGTCAGAAGTTGCCAAAGCTACAGGAATATGTGGGCATGTCCAGGCATGAAGGAGAGAGTCTGATTTAGCTGTGATTCCTGCATTGTAGTGGGTTTGGACTAGATGACCCTTGGCATCCCTTCCGATTCTATGATTAAGGCATAGAAACAGTCCCTCTATGCTAATGCCTGTGTCTCCAGCTCCTATCTCAGTGGCAGAGCAATCCAAGCCTTAAAGTGCTGGAAACATGATAAAGGTGGTTCTGTCTATGTACTAGGAAATGCACTTGAATGTAGACATTAGACTTGCGGTGGGCTTGACAAAAAGGCTGGTGGTGATGGGTGAAAGTTCCATTCCCATCACTTCCGGGGAAACAGTACCCTGCGACTGTGCCTCAGTTTCCCTTATGTGTAAAATGTAGTGAGGAAAGGGGGAGTGGTGGCAATCATGGAGCAATGTACAAGGTTTAGCTGATTTGTTGCCTAGGATTTTTACACACCCCTTTCCCAGGAGATGAGTAACAGAAGAGCAGCTTACCAACTGGAACCTTACTGCACAGAGCAAGGGGTGCCCACCAGTGTCCCTGCATTGGGGGGGGTGGATTACATGCCCCTTGGGTCCCTTCCGACTCTGTAGTCCTATGGACAAAATGCTCTTCATTAAGGTCATGCAGTTGAGGTTGATGGGAGTTGGAGTCCAACAGCATCGGTGGAGGGACCACCTTGGCAAACCTTGGCTTATGAGGTCTGGGTAGCCCCTTTGTGGTTCACAAAGCCTATCAATCAGTTGAGGAAAAATTGTGCACATTCCATTGAGATTTGCAGTAAAATGGCTATTGGTGTACTAACCAACCATGGCAGGATGTAAAGAGGAGACCTCTTTGGTCAGGCCAGAGGCCCATCACACCAGCATCCTACATCCCATTAATAGCCCCATCCTCCATTACTTTGCTTTCTTCCCTTTTAAAGTCATCGCTGGCACCTTGTGGCTGGGAATTCCACAGGTTTGTGATCTGTTGTGCAAGCAATGGAGGAGAAACCCCACTTAACCATTGGTGAGGACCCCATAATTTGATTTGCAATGTATTGCCCTGTTTTCTTTATGGCAGGGCTCACATGCCGAATTCAAGAGACCCTCTTTTTCCCCCACCGCAGAGATGCAGTGAGGGGCAGCTTTACCAGCTTGACTTCTGCCTGCCATGCAGCTGCTTGAAGGCACAGGGGTCCTAGCCAGGCAGGGGGGGAGAGGAAGGGAGGTAAACCACATTTTGCAACCCTCCCTCCCCTCTTTTTCGTTGCCATCGCCTCCTCCATGCCTCCTTCCACCGCAATGTGCCTTTTTCTCTTCTCAACTCTGGACATTTCAGTCCACAGAAGTTCAAACCTTCAGTGTTTCATTTCAAAGTCATTGTTCTGTGTGTTCTTGAGCCTTTCTCACAGAATTATTTTTGTATGCATCTCTCCCGAGGAGAAGGGGGGGTGAGGGGAAGGGGGTGTCAGAGTTGCTTTAAAAAAAAAAAGCCACATGAAGTGAAACAAATGTAAAACTTGAATGGAAAGTATTTTAAAGCAAAGTATTTATCATATGTAAGGTGAATAAACTGATTTCTTTGTTTGTTTAATGCACTTTCTCCAATGAGTCTCTGTCTCTCTATGTGCCACTCACATACAGTAGCAATTTGTGCTAGAGACAAATCTAGCTGGTGCATTTTTTTATTTTATTTTATTTATTTTTGCATGGGAACAACTTGATTAGTCTGGAAAGAATGCCACGATTTTAGTGGTACCTTGGGTTACAGACACTTCAGGTTACAGACTCCGCTAACCCAGAAATAGTACCTCGGGTTAAGAACTTTGCTTCAGGATGAGAACAGAAATCATGCTCTGGTGGTGCAGCAGCAGCAGGAGGCCCCATTAGCTAAAGTGGTACCTCAGGTTAAGAACAGTTTCAGGTTAAGAACAGACCTCTGAAACGAATTAAGTACGTAACCAGAGGTACCACTGTATGTCTGTACCATATTTCAGATGTGATTCTGCCATATTTTTTGCCAGCAAAAACATTTTGTTCCCCCTCCCTACCATCCCCACACTTTGTGGCTAACATCAGGTTTGTTCTGCAAAACTCAAAAGCTAGCTCCGCTGCTTTGTGCGATTTTTAGTTGCCCCTAATAAATGTGTTATATTATTGCCCCTATTTGGAGTTTTGCTAATGGATTCAGCATTGCTGGTTGCCTTCTGGGTGACATATTCAGTAACTCCACTAAGGGGCACTGCACAACCTTGAGATTAAGAGTTTCATGCTGTACCCACTGAGCTATCCCAACTCCTGGGATATGGTGGGACTCCAACTCCCATCAGCTCCAACCTGCAAGGCTAATGGTTAAAGGCCGATGGGCATTGTAGTCCTGCTCTAGTGAGAAAGAGAGTAAATTGCTAAAATGATTTTAAGAAGAAAAGAAAAAAGCAGAAACCATGTTAGATGCCGATGCTGGCTCCTGTGTCTGGAGACGTTGGAAGAAAACAACACTGGAGAAACAGCAGTAAATGCCATGCATTGTTCCAAAGTGGTCCACACGGGAGCGCTGTGTCCCTGTCTTTCCTCATTCCAGCAAGCAGCGAAAAGGAAAGGGTACTAGACAGCTACAGCATTAGGAGAAAGATAATAAGCCTTCATTGGACCACTGACATTGCACAGTTCTTTCACTGCGTTTCAAACCGTGTTTTCACATTGTCGTACACGGCAGGGTTTGATGAGTGTCTAAGATGCCTGCTGTACATCCACACCAGTGGGCAGAGTCTGGATGTCTTCACTCGAGCACTTCTCAATTCAGATGGAATGCTGTTTGGGGGAGAAAAGCACCCAAACACAATTTTTCACAAGAAAATACAGGATAGGTGTGGATTGTGGCTAATGTTGTGTGTGCACAGCTCCCCAAACCAGTGGGTGGAGCATACTGGATGCAGAGTAAATGGGAATAGAGGCACAGCCTAAGACTGTTCACACCCTCTCCCATTGGTTGTTAGGAACTGGTGCTGCCCTGGAGAGCTGGGCAGTAGAAACTGGGCAGATTTAAAGCACTAATCTCCTTGGGGGCTGGAGGCACAGACTAGAGGAGAATAGGAGTTTTAAAAACACATAGGTGGCACAATCTTTAGCTGGTAGAGGTGGTTCACATGATAATTGCACCGACATGTTCACTGATTGAACACTGCAACATCCAGTGATGTGTTGCATGGGGGAACAGGCCAATGGCCCAGCCGAAATCTTCTGTGTCCGCTAGCATCATTTTGAACATGGCACTTTTCTAAAGGGTTCACATACAATCATGCCAATTGTAGAGTTGGAAGGGCCCCCCAAGGCTCATCTAGTCCCATCCCCTGTGATGCAGGAAGCACAGCTAAAGCATCCGTCCAGCAGACCATCCAACCTCTATTCAGAAACCTCCAGTGAAAGAGAGTCCACCACCTTCCGAGGTGGTCCATTCCACCAACAGCTCTTACCAGCAGAAAATTATTCCCAGTGTTTAGTAAGGATCTTCTTTCTTGTCATTTGAATCCATTGGTTTGTGTGAAACTGCTGACTACAGCCTTCTCCAGAAATTATGCTCAATCAGGGGTGTGGAGTGGTTTTCCAGTCTGAGGGCCAGTGTGGTGTAGTGGTTAAGAGTGGTAGACTCGTAATCTGGTGAACTGGGTTCGCTTCCCCGCTCCTCCACATGCAGCTGCTGGGTGACCTTGGGCCAGTCACACTTCTCTGAAGTCTCTCAGCCCCACTCACCTCACAGAGTGTTTGCTGTGGGGAAGGAAGGGAAAAGAGAATGTTAGCCGCTTTGAGACTCCTTAGGGTAGTGATAAAGCAGGATATCCAATCCAAACTACTACTCCTCCTACTACTACTACTCCTCCTCCTCCTCTTCTTCTTCTTCTTCTTCTTCTTCTTCTTCTTCTTGGCAACATGAGAGTGGCAGGCAGCACACAAGTCAAAAGTGGCCAAAGCAGCAGATAATGCATTTTAACTTTGATCGGTAGGCTGGTTGCTACACACACAACCAGCTCTCTCTGGCCAGGAGAGAGGAGGTGTGGCTTGGGGAGAGTCTTGAGGGCCAATATCTGGCCCTCAGCTCTGAATTCCCCCATCCCTGCTGACGAGCCTGCCCCTGCTTCGCACGCATGAAGAGTGGAGATCTGCAACAGGGAAACGTTCACAAGTGGTCTTGTACATGCAAAATCTTCCATGAGACTGGGAACAGCAGAAGCATGGAGCCTTTGCATGTAAGGCTCTGCATAAGAAAGCTTCCATGGTTGCAGATGTTTGCACAGAAGGTGCTGGTGCCAGACGCCGCTCCCTGATCTCTTGCTGATTGAACTCGTGGGCGTAATTTCTAAAGAGGGCTTATCACGTATCGGAATCAAGGGAAAAGAAATCGAATGCCAGGACTTTCCATCGATGAGCCAGCTCTAATTTCCCCTGGATCAGGACCAAGGCTTCTCAGTGGACTCCCTTCCCCCTTTCAGCTTCAAGCTGTCAGTGTCTCCATGCAGAAAACCATTCCAGAGTTGTGCACTTGGAGACCACAGCAGCTCAGTGGGATGCCTTGTTCTCCCCTGCAGATTGAACAGCCAGAGTGGTCTCTGGTATTATACCTGTCCTCTCACTCTTCTAACCTTTACCGGCTTATGATTCATTTCCAGGTCCAATTCAAAATGCAAAAATGACCGGCTTCCCTCCACATGAATGCTGCTAGCATCCTGCCCTCCTCTTCTGAGACATTGCTCCATCTGTCTCCGCATCATTGGGGTGTGTTTGGTTGGGATCTGGAGCAGGGCCTTTTTTGGTTGTGGCACCCCAATTATTAAACCCTCCCTAGAGAGTTTTGGTTGGCTCCTCCTCTTCAGAGTTTAAGGAGGGTGGCAAAGACTTTCAGAATCCCATTGCCTATTTGATCTATCTCAAAATTGTAAGGGAGTGTTGTCATCTTTTCACCTTCCAAAATGGCGTTGTAGACTTTTTAAAGCGGCTCACTCTTGTTTTGCTCCTGTACAGAGAAATGAAGGAGCCAGCTGCAATGTAGCTCTGGACACTCGATGCACATGTGAACAGTGCATGTGTGAACCCCGTGTACAGAGATATCAAGAAACCAGTGGCGATGCTCCTCTGGGAACCAGGTGCAACTCTGTGTATGATGTGTGATATTACCCACTAGATTTCTGCTTTGCATATTAGGGCAGAAAACGGGGGAGGGGAGGGTGAGAAGTCTGAGTTCTTGTGTTGCTTGCTTTGTTCTTTTGCAAAAAGCAGGGGGTGGGGTGGGTGTTGATATCTCTCTCTCTCTCTCTCTCTCTCTCTCTCTCTCTCTCTCTCTCTCTCTCTCCCTCCTGAATTTTCCACACTCCTATAATGGACTTTTGGAAGGCATGTCATCATATGTGAGCAGAGCAGCATTTTGTTTTCTTTCCCACTTCTTCTCTGCAGATTTTTTTTGGGGGGGGGGCAGCATTGTAGATTCCAGGCTGAGAGTTCTTCTCCCTTACCTAAACTCTAGAGCAGGGATGGGGGGAATTGTCTCAGCTCAGATTTCAGAAAGGAAGGTTCACTGTTGATTTGCATAAAGTTTATGCAGATTGACAGCTTTGCATAATTTGCATAAAGCTTGCCTTACTCTTTCGTAATCAGGCTGGCCAGCTTCCCCACCCTGCCAGGCTCACCTGTCTCCCTTAATCCTCCCGGCTGCTGGTGGGAGTTGAACATCTGAGGTGGGATGCAGGTGGAGAAATTCAGTTCAGTTTGCTGTTTACTGTGAAAATTCCCTAATTTTCACTTTCCCAAAACAATAGGAGGACCAAAGCACAGTTCTCCTTCCAAACTCGCACTGCTTTGAACTTTGGGGTGTTCTTCAGCAAATATGTGCTAGGGGAAAGCAAGCATAAATATGCATTTATTTGTGAAAATAACATTATAAATGAATGGCTGGGGCAACCCAGTCATATGGGTGGGGTACACATAATAAATTATTATTATTATTATTATTATTATTATTATTATTATTATTACTTGCAAGAATGTCCATATCAGGACAAATTGCATGCAGAAATTTGAGTACAGTATTAGTAGAGTCGAATAGCTAAATGCTGCTGAATATTTTCAATGACCCTTTTAAAGAAGCAAAATGATGTGGAAATGTCCATTCCTAGCCACAGGTAACGTCCTCCTTGTCCAGATAGTTAAGTTTAACTGCCTTTTTGGTGTTGTGCTGGGTCAGCGGAGCCAATCCAAGGATCTCACTAGACCATTCAGATGGTTGCAATATGCATTGCTGGAAAAGGAAAAGGAAATCCATCACCGATAAAAAGGGCAAAAGAAGGAACAGAGCTGCATAAAATTAGCATGTGCTAATGTAGAGTTGCATACTTAGACATCATTACTATAATTTCAATAGAAATATAATCTGTCTTGCCATTGTTGGGAAGTCTGTGGCCAAAAGACCTGTGGGCACATTCAATTTGGTTCTAACCATGGATTGGCAACCCCAAAGCTCCTCCTGCTCTCCCTTCTGAGCATTTATTCTTCACACCGAAGGGTTTAAAGGGCTTAAGGTGGGCATAGCTCGGTGGGAGAGCTTCTGATCTGCATGCAGAAGGTCCAAGGTTCAATCCCTGGCATCTTGAGGTAGGTCTGGAAGAGGACACCTTCTGAAATCTTGGAGAGACACTGCCCATCAATGTAAAAGGTAAAGGTAAAGGACCCCTGGACAGTTAAGTCCAGTCAAACTATGGGGTTGCAGTGCTCATCTCATTTACAGGCCAAGGGAGCCAGCATTTGTCCACAGACAGTTTTCCAGGTCATGTGGCCAGCATGACTAAACCGCTACTGGTGCACGGAGGACTGTGATGAGTGCCAGAGCTCACAAAAACACAGTTTACCTTCCCACCACAGCAGTACCTATTTTTCTACTTGCACTGGCATGCTTTCAAACTGCTAGGTTGGCAGGAGCTGGTACAGAGCAATGGGAACTGCCAACCTTCCAATCAACAAGCCCAAGAAGCTCAGTGGTTTAGATCAGAGCGCCACCCGCAATCAGTGTAGATAATACTGAGCTAGATGGACCAATTGTTTGACTCGGTAGAAGGCATTTTCCTGTGTTCCCAACAGCAACAAATAGCCACAACAACTAAATGGAACCTGCATATACAGAGGAAGAACACCTCTGAACCCCAGGAACATAATTTCTTGTTTCGTAGCTTCCAAAGCCATCCAGCTCAAGACTTGAAGTTCCTATCTTGGGTGCGGCACCAGCATCCACTTTGTATTGATTACATGCTTCTCCAGAATAAGGAAAGCCCCAAATAGCTTGCCCAACACCTAGTAGGGAAGTCCATTGCACAGCTGTGTCGGCAGCCCTACTAGATACGGCTGCATTTTGTAAAGAGAGCCTGGGAAACTGAAGTGCTGTGTGGATGTGACCTGGTTGGATGGGCACATGTGCTGGAGAGTGCAAAGAGTCTCGAATAATCCCAGATCCTTCTCCTGCCACCAAGTCTCCCTCTCCAGCTCCTGGGGCAAGTCATGCTACCTCCCAGCCTGCCCCACCCCTCTGGGCCTGAGTTTCTCTGTGTTCATACAGGAATCAGGAGTGCTTATTCACCAACCCCCTCTTCTTTCTCCCATGCCTACTCAGGCTAACATCCGCCTTCTCTCCCAGGACTGAAGTTGGGAGTATCATCCTGGTTCACTTTGGGGTCTTTGAAGAAGATCAAAAGCCTGCTTTGGGGGGCTGAACAGTCAGTCAGGAGAAGCCTTCTTTTCCCTGCTTTCCAACGTGTCCAGGCATGAGCCAAGGCTCCCTTTTCCAAGAGGGAAAGATGCCACCCCTGTTTCCAAAAAGCAGATGGGTGAGCTCCAGCACACTTCTTCCTCCCCTCCCCAGATATTGCAAGGAGAGAGCCTTCTTTGCAGCGTATCCTGAACAGAGTTTGAGGGTGTGTGTGTGTGTGTGTGTGTGTGTGTGTGTGTGTGTGTGTGGTCGGAGGGGAGGAGGAGTTGCCTGCTTTTCCAACCTGCACATAAACACACACGCACACCTCCATGCTCTCTCCTGCCACACCTCCCTTCTGCCAGTGCTGCAGGGACTCTGCCCAAGTGAGGTTACTAATATGCAAATTGCCTGCTTTGCATGGGCCTCCTGCCAGGTTCCTAGGATGTGTGTGTGTGTGTGTTGTTTTTTAATAATAATATATATAAAAAAACCATCTTCCCTGTTGCCCAAGATGAGTAGTGTGAAGGGGGTGCGGTCCCAGCAGGGCAATGTGCTCACCTGCCTCAGTGTGGCAAGAAGCATTGCTGAGCCAGAGGTGCTAGGAGCAGCAGCAGCAACAGCAGCAGCAGCAGCAGCTGGCAAGAGAGGAGGAAGCAGCAGCAGCAAGGGGGGAATCTTGGCGGAGGGGGCAGAGGGAAGCTGGCAACCCCACGGGCCACCACTTTGGGCGGGGGCTGGCCAGGTTGCGGCAGGTACTTCTCAGCCGGCAGGATGGTGAATCTGGACCCGGGGCACGCAGGTAAGGGCCCTCCGGAGGCGAGGCGGAGAGGGAGCAGGATGGCTCAACTTGTTCTCTTGGAAAGGCTGGGGAAGGAGGCTTGCTTCCAAGCTTTACCCTTGAGAAAGCCCCTCGGGGCACCTGGATCCGTCAGTTCCACCCCAAACAAGCTCCTGTTTGCTCTGATCTCTCACTGTTTTGATCTGCACATGCCTGTTTGTGTGTGAGAGAGGGGGGTGGGGAATGAGAACAGCAACTGGATCGGGTGAGGCTGGTGGGTTGTGCTGTTAGGAATCGGTTTCGGTGGGACAGGGAGGAGAGAGGGAGCACACTCAGAATGCTACCTTAGCCTAAGCCAGGGAGACCCAGGAGCATCAAAATCTGACAGGCCCTGGAGCTGAGTGTGGCCATCGTGCCCTTTGACCCGAAGGCTCTCTCCCCATCCTTTCTGCTCTGAGGAATGCAGGGACCGCTGCGGGCGGTAGACTCTGCAAGTTGATGTCTGCACATGCCCAGGAATACTCTCTCCTTCCAAGACGGTGCTCGACTGGCACAGATTAAAAAATAGTTCTGGAGCAAAAACTTGGCTGAGAGGCAGCAGCATGCAATGCGATGATGGCTAGAAAGGCAGACAGAGAAACTTGTAGATTTAAACAGAGGCAGATTTCCTTGTGTCCACAGACCCAGCTGGGTTGTTGTCTTTGGCAGCTTCTTGCTGTGTGTGGCTATAGATAAGGAAATGAAGACTTTTCTTTTCTTTTCTTTTCTTTTGAGCTGATCCTTTTCAAGATGCAGTTTTTTAAAGCTGATCCCAACCTCCCTGGCCTCCTGGGAAACACTTCATCTCAAATCCAGGAGAGCAGCTGCCATTCAGTGCAGACAGCACTGGTCTACATGGGCCAATGGTCTGGCATGTGTTATGTAGCTTCCCTGTGTACCTAGATAAATTCAAAGCTGCAGGAAGACCTAGCTGGGGACTAGGCAACTTTTTTTCAGTCTAACCCAAGCTATGCCTTGATGCCTGTGTTTGACAACGGAGAGAATGCAAAGCATCTACAGAGCCCCTGAGCCTGTGCTGAGTGCTTTCCCCCTTGTGAGAAAGCAATCCATACAAGCTTCCCAGCCTCACAGAGGGAAACCCCACACAACTGGAGTCAGGGGGTGGAGATGTTGTCTTTCTCACTTTTGAATTGAAGGATGGGGAACCAGCCTTCGCTGACCTTCTGCTCCCAGGTGTTTCAGACCACTCTGGGGAATGGAGGGGGGGGTGTCACAATGCATAATAAATGGTGACACAATTTAGAAGTGAGCCAAGCTGATTCTTGGATTCCCAGCCCAGGGGGTATTCCTACCAATCTCACACTTTAGCCCTGCACATGTGGCACAGTTATCAGCTATCTCATTTCAGAGCTTCAGTGCTGTGTGATGCCAAATCCTCTTGACTGCACATTGTTCAAAGATCCGGGCATCTCCGTACGGTTGCAGGCATGCCATACATTTAATGTGCATTTGAAGCACATGGCTTTCTCCCCAGAGGATCCTGGAAACTGTAGTTTCCCTCTCACAGAGGATTCTTTGTGGGGTGGGAACATCATGTGCTTTAAACATCTGGTGTGCATGTCGCCTAAGAGATATCAGGCATCTGCAGTTGGCTTCATAGCGCAGCTGCTTGTGGGCAGCCAGAGGTTTCTCTTTTACACTGAATCCAAAATGGACATTCTCAACCTTGTTTGTCCATTCAGGACACTGACCTGCCGCAGGCTGCTTTCTTGCTGGCAGCACAAGGTCACAGACCTGAGCAGCAGCATCCTGAGCAAAATATTTGAGTGAAAGGCGAAAGGCTGAGCATGATGCAACATGCGAGTTGGCCACAATAACATCTGCACCAGATTTCTCAATGTGCTTCACACAGGTCTTCCCAGGCACAACAACCAGTTCAGAACATAGCAGCTGCGAGGCTGTTAGGAACACATCTCAGCCCTGCTTCCAGGCTTTCTGTTTATTTCCCTTCCCAATTTTAAAGGGCTGATTTGGGCCTAGAAGCCCTGAACTGCTGCTGCATACCCTCCAACATTTCTCCGATGGAAATAGGGACATCCTAAGGAAAAGCAGGATATTCTGGAATCAAATCAGAAACCGGGACACTTTCTGTATATTTGGGACTGTCCCTGGAAAATAGGGACACTTGGAAGGCCTGCAGCTGGGCAACTTCTAGTCCTTTAGATCGACTCCAGTTCCCATCATCCCTGACCATTAGCTATGGTGGCTGATGGGATTTGGAGGGGCAGAGGTTGTCCACTCCTCCTCTTAACAGATCATGGGAAGGACTGCATGAACCTGCCCATTAGGTGAGGATTTTGTTATACAGTAGTACATCTTCTGATTCTCCCACCTTCCCAAGAGATGTGCGACAGCCACCATTGACTGGGTCTTATTTGTGGTGGCATCACATCTCTAGAGCTCCTTCCCCATGTCTGCCTGCTAAAGCTGTTTTGTTTTAAAGCAGGGGAGGGGAAACTGCTAAAGGTTGTTGGACTTCGGCTCATGTCTTCTTTGACCATTAGTCATGGTGACTGGGAAAGACTGTAGCTCAGGGGTTGAGCATCTGCTTTGCCTGCAGAAGGTCCCAGGTTCAATCCCCAGCATCTCCAGGTAGGGCTGGGAATATCCATGCCTGAAATCTTGGAGAGCCGTTGACAGTCAGTGCAGTACTGACCTAGATGGTCTGACTTGCTATAATGTAGCTTCCTATGTTCCGCATTTGAGTGTCCAAAGAACATCAAGAAGGTCACAGGTTCCCCATTCCTAAGGTCACCATTGAAATGTTTCATGTTTGGCTGTGGTTTTTATTGCATACTTATATGCCTACGGAGCCGCTGGTTTGCAATAATAAAAATAATATTGAATAGCCTTTGCTAAAGTTTGTTTAGGCTTTCTTTAAGATGAACCCATAGCAAGAAGTTGGTTAGTAAAGAAGGAATTCTAGGACTATCTCCGAATCAGCTGAGCTGTCAACACATTAGCAGTTCATGAATATATGTGTGTGTTTGTGTAACTCAGGAAGTACAACCTATTTTCCTGCGCTCACGGGTAACTTTCTCTCGGTGAAGATTTCACTTGGCCATGGGCAGCACTCTGAGTTTTGCCTTGCCATGTTCAAAGGAAGGAAGGGCAACTAATTTAGAAACATGAGCTCAAGGATATGGCATGAAACTGGAACCGTGCCAGTTGACTAGCATCCATAGAGTTTGGCAGGAAAGATATTAGCTATAAGAGCAGAAGAAGAGCCTGCTGGATCAGGCCAATGGCCCACCTAGTACAGCATCCTGTTCTCACAGTGGCCAATCAGATGCCTGTGGGAAACCCTCAAGCAGACCTGAGCAGGACAGCACTCTCCCCTCCTGCAGTTCCCAGCAACTAGAATCTAGAACTCTGACAGTGGAGGTAGAACATAGTCCCCAGGGTTAGTAGCCATTGATAGCTTTGTCCTCCATGAATTTGTCTCGTCCTCTTTGAAAGCCATGCAAGTTGGGGGCCATCACTACTTCTTGGGGAAGTGAATGCCCTATTTTAACCACACCAGTGGCGTAGCGTGGGGGGTGCAGGGGGGGCCGGCTGCACCGGGCGCAACATCTGGGGTTAGGGCAAATCCATAGGTTAGGGGGCGCAAATCCACGGGTTAGGGGGCGCAAATTACTTGCCTTGCCCCGGGTGCTGACAACCCACGCTACGCCACTGAACCACGCGCCGTATGATGAACTGCTATCTCTTTCATGAATCTTCTAAGCCTTATCACAAACACGGCAGCTGGCCCTTGTGGTGGAGGTGGAGAAGAAGGAGATGTGATCTTGGATATGTGAACATCAAAATCCTACGTGCTGGCAAACATTGCAGTGTTGTGTTTATGAAAATCCTGCACAACTAAGCTTCCCACGGCACTGTGAAATGCTTCCAGTGGCTTTTGACTTCCATAAGTTTGTCGTGAAATTATGAAATGGGGGGGGGGGCAGAAACTTGAATATTTGGCACTTGTTTATTTAGCCAAGCAACATAATTTTCAAGATAACAGTGAGCCCATTGACCACACAAGAGTATCCCTGAAAAGGGAGGTGCTTTAGTTTTATAGCTTAGACATATCCCTAGAAGAATCCTTAGACAACTAGTATCATTTAGTGATTAAGTGGTTTAGTATCGATTAGCTGTGAAGTCCTGAGTTTATTCATGCCACAAGCATCGCCATGTGCTCTTTGAGGAAGGCCTCTGAAATTTCACCAAGGTTTTTGCAGTTCTCTGTTAACTTGGTCCTGTTTCTCAACTGGAGCCAGTGCCTTAGGAAACCTCCATTCATCTAGGGATTTCTTTATAAAGTAAATGAATCCCTATTAGGTACTGAATTCTGTGTGCCGGTTTAGTTTGCTACAGCTTTCATTCCCCTTATTTAGTTGTTTTATCTATCCCATGAGATTTATATACCACTTAATTGGGGGGGGGGGAGCCTACATGTAAGGAAAAGAAAAATGCTCATAAAATTCAAAACTGAATGAAAACTGAAATACATCAAATTATGAGGAATGGTTGAGGGAGTTAGGTATGTTTTGCTTGGAGAAGACTGAGTGCTGATATGATAGCCATCTTCAAATATCTGAAGGGTTGTCGCATGGAGGATGGCGCAAGGTTGTTTTCTGGTGCTCCGGAGGAGAGGACCCAAACTAATGGGTTCAAATTACAAGAAAGGAGATTCCATTTAAACATCAGGGAAAACTTTCTGGTGGTAAGAGCTGCCCGATAGTGGAATGGACTACCTGGGAAGGTGATGGCCTCTCTCTCACTCACTGAAAGTTTTTAAACAGAGCTTGAGTGGCTATTTGTCAGGAGCTCTTTAGCATTTCAAGGGATTGGACTAGGCAACACTTTGGGTGTCTTTCAACTCTGCAGTTCTATGATTCTATGAAATTGTTGATTAAACTCAACTATTTAAGTAACAAGCATACATAATAAAAATGGTATGCCTGGTTAGGCTTTCCTAAAGAAAAAGGATTTTAGGAAGCAAAACAAAGGCACTTGCCTAATATCAATAGGCAAGGAGTTCCAGGGAATTGATTGCTGCCACCCTAGTGGGTCGATTCCTTTACTTAATTCTTTCAGTGCTCTTGCAGCGTGCTTTGGAAAAAAACACTGCAAGAAAACTGGCTTTAATGTACCGTAATTTGTACAAATAATTGCATAAAGTTTCATTTTTGTCAGGTGTCCCCTAATGTGCAGGAACTCGTATGATAGTCAATGGAACGTCATACAAAAAGGTGCAACCACTATTGCATCAAAATAGCGGTCTCACCCCCCAACCCCATGCAGTGTTAGATCAATACAGAGGGAGATGGGGACCTGGAAATAACTTTTTAAGAGGATTAGGCACAATTATGGGGGATAAGGCTATGTTCTACGTGCTGTTGTGCTCAGGTTCTGCGTTCGGGCTTCCCATTAGGGCATCTGGTCAGTCACTGTGTGAATAGGATGCTAGACTACATGGGCCTTTGGCCTGATCCTGCAGGGGTCTTACAAATATAAGTGGGAGAGGGCTGCTGCCTTCATGCCCTGCCCGTGAGTTTTCTGGAGCCATCTGGGGAAAACAGAGATTGCTGTAATGGATGGGCCATTGGCATGGTTCAGCAGCTAGGTTCTTCTGATGTTCTTCATTCAAGATGCTAAAAGGTACCTGCTCAAATCCAGCATTTGATTTTAGAAATTCTCTTAGATTATGGAGAAGCAGAGCACAGAGAGAGGCAAATTCCAAAGAAATCCACTTATCTTTGGGGCTGTTTGACAAGCCACTGTCTCCCATGGTGGAAAGACACAAAGGCACAGAGTGGTGAATGAGTGGGACCTGCAACAAATTTTTGCAGAGCAGAGTGTTTTTTTTGGGGGGGGGAGGGGCCCTTCTCATCACAATGAAGGTTCCCCTTCCTTAAAAGATTTTTGTGCTACTGCAACCCAGTTCTATTTGGATGTTTCTATTTCAGCTATATTAGGATCGGCACTCAGACCTGAACATCGGAAATATATATGAGCTTTTCTTATATTCTGAAACATGCCTTATGGATCATTTAAAACAATTGTAGGAAGATTAACTGGAATTGGAGATTGAGGACTTTTCCTATGTGAATAGTGTGAGGCAAACCACCATTTTGCTCTGCCTTGATGAGAAACAAGGAACTCATGTTAAAGTGTTCTTTCACCATGTTTTTGGGCTAATGACTAACAATGCAGTAGGTAGCCAGAGAAACCATCAACAGCGCACAGAAATGACAGGAGAAAGTCACCTGCTAATTGGCAACATGAATATCTCACCTTACAGAACTTCAGTCCTTCAACTCTCTACTCATTTACCTGGGAGTAAATCCCATTGAGCTTAGTGGGAGTAAGTAGAACTGTGTGGGGTCAATTCCAGTTGAGCCAGATTTGACAAAGTTGGTTGGGCATTTAATGTGTTCTGGGGACTGTCAGTAGTTTTGGTGCACTTTAAGGTGGGCCCCAAGAGACTGATGGAAAGCGTTGCAGGGGGTGAGGGAGTGTTGAACAGCCAGAGGTATTTCCATTTGCTGAAGAGGCAAGTCACTTTTGAGAGATTTTTCTATAAAATTCAAACTGAAATCCTGCTTTGGTCCTTTTTGGTAGGACAGGAGGCAACAGCAAAAATGTCAAAACCAGCCCCCTTCCCCACCTTCTGCACTTTGGCTTGTAGCAAACCCTCTGGGTTGAAGGGACCACTCACTTTCAAGTTTTTTTACGTCAAACTGAAAGGTTGCTTGCCTCTTCTGCAGTGCAGGTAGCGGCAGGCTTCTTCTTCTTCTTCTTCTTCTTCTTATTATTATTATTATTATTATTATTTAAAAAGCCTACTCACTGCTCCTCTTTGGCTTTGCAGAATCACTTTGTCTTGCAGTCCAACTGAAGCAAGGTTGCTGTGTGGGAATGCTGATGGGCGAAACTTGCTCTGTGTGGTAATGAAACTGACTAGTCTGGCTTGGTTGTGCAAGACATTGAGGGCCAGCTCTTCCCTTTCAGAGGCACTGGAGTTGCCTTAGGAAGAACTTGCATCTCACTTTCCGCTTGGGATTTCTCATGCAGTGATGGTGCCAGGAGGAATGGGCAGGAGAAGGAAAGGTCACCCTTCCCACCTCTGGCAAGCTGGGTCTGGTGTGTCAAGCCAGCAAACTCCTCTTGAGCCAGACCCACTTCCTAACCAACATTTCCAGCAGTTCAGTTGGCTTATAGCTTCAGGTCTGAAGGTGTTTACACAGTCGGAATTCCAGGGCGGTTGGCTAGTCCTGCTACACGTGACACCATCCTCCAGTTACCGTAACCAGGCTGTTTGATGTTAGATCCAATTTAATTACATCGGGCAGGTTGGCAAGAGCTTCAGGCATATCCCGATCAGAGATCTGTTCTCTGTTCCTCTGTACCAGGGCCAGGCCAGGACTGGGAGCAGGTGTTCCTGGGCTGAATGTGCTCCAACTGGGGTTCCTGAAGTTGGCAATAGCTCTGATGTGTTTAGAACAAGTCTCTGTAGCTCAGTTGGTTAGAGCATGGTGCTGATAACGCCAAGGTGGCAAGTTCGATCCCCACATGGGACAGCTGCATATTCCTGCATTGCAGGGGGTTGGTCTAGGAGCAAGAGGTAGCCTACATGATTCTCCCCTTCCCCATTTTATCACCACAACAACCCTGTGAGGTAGAACTTGAGAAAAACAAATTAAAACATCAGAGGAACTCTTGTGATGGAAAGGCCTCCTGAAATAAGCTGGATTTAACCAGGTGCCTGAAACTCAGCAGTGCCAGTGGCTGCCTAACTTCTAGTGGGAAGGAGTTCCACAGAGGTGGACCCACAACTGAAGGCACAACTTATTGTTTCAGTGATTGACTTGGGACTTACTGCGCCTGAGTTATCTACGGCTTTGTACACCAGTATAAGAGTCTTGAAAGAGACCCAGTACCTGATGGAAAACCAGTGCTTTCAACCCTGGTGTCATGTTCTGGTGGTAGACAGTTCCCATCACCAGTCTAGCTGCAGCATTCGGTACCAGCTGAAGCTTCCAGGCCAGACCCAAGGGCAGCCCCACACAGAGTGCATTGCAGTAGTCCAGTCTTGAGGTTACGTTACAACTAGATGAGGAAGCTTCATGGCGAAGGTTAGGTCTGCCAACAGCCATTAATGGATAAATGAAACCTTCATGTTAAGAGGAAGTACAGTATAGGAAAATAGAAAGCTCCCTTGTACTGAGTTGGAACGTTGGTCCATCTAGCTCAGTAGTGTCTACACTGACTGGCAGAAGCTCTCCAGTGTTTCAGGAAGGAGTCTGTCCCAGCTGTATCTGGCAATACAGGGGATTGAACCTGGGACGTTCAGGATGCAAGGCAGATATGCTACCCCTGAGCTATTGCCTTCTCCAGTGTTTCATTTATATTTTTATGTCCTCAAATAAATCATCCCCTGCCTCAGCAAGAGATTTCAAGAGTACAGTGGTACCTCAGGTTACATACGCTTCAGGTTACATATGCTTCAGGTTACAGACTCTGCTAACCCAGAAATAGTGCTTCAGGTTAAGAACTTTGCTTCAGGATGAGAACAAAAATTGTGCTCCGGCGGTGCGGTGGCAGCTGGAGGCCCCATTAGCTAAAGTGGTGCTTCAGGTTAAGAACAGTTTCAGGTTAAGTACGGACCTCTGGAACGAATTAAGTACTTAACCTGAGGTACCACTGTATATGAGTGTTCTCTGACTGCCACCATATTGGTGTTCCCAGTGAATTTGTGTACAAGTACCCAGAGTTCTGATGAGCCAGATACCAAATTCAGGGTTTATTCAATGATATTCATGCTGTTGAGGACTTGCCCCAGGAATCCATGAACTGGCACAGGAACTCCATGCAGTGAGCTACCTAGGACTGTGTGTGTATGGTGAGGTCCCTCAGCCTTAGAACGGGAATAGTTGTATCTCTCTGTGTGTGACATCAGCCCCTGTGATTGGCAGGCAATATGAAGCCTTCAGATTGGCCAGAACTGGGATAAATACCTCCTCAGAGCCTGGCATCATGGCCATTGTTTGTCCACAGTGCAAGACCTTCTACCTATGCACTTCAAGACACTTGACTAGGGAATCTGGTCTGGATAACCTACACTCCAGGCCCAGATCTGATACATACCCTCTCACATTTCTCCAGTGAAAATAGGGATGTCCTATGGAAAAGCGGGACATTCTGGGATCAAATTGGAAACTAGAAAATAGGGATGCTTGGAGGGCGGGGAGATATGGCTGCCCTTGAAGTCCTCTTGGCCTGCCAAACTGTTCCATGTGAGAAGGCATGGAAAAAGCATTGTCTCGCCCATCCCACAAGTACCGATTTTTAAAAGGAAGGAACTGTAGCTCAAGGATAGAGCATCTGCTTTGCATGAAGAAGGACTCGGTTCAATCCCCAGCATCTCTAGTTAGGGTTGAGAAAAAAGGTCCCGCCAGAAACCCTGGAGAGCTGCTACCACTCACTGTAAATAATACTGGGCTAGATGGACCAATGGTCCAAGTCAGTAAATGGCAGCTTCCTGTGTTCATCATTTTTAGCAAGATTTGAAGCTGCCACAAGTCACACTCTTCTGAGACGGAGCTTCGCTACTTCTTTCGAACTCCTTTGTCAACCCTTCTCATTTCCGAAACCTTCAGATTATCTTTTGTTATCCTTGGATTGGTTCTCTGCGGTCTTGTAACATGCGGGGGATATGAAAAAAGCTATGTCAATTATCTCCTTCTTGGTATGTTTGACGAGAACAATTACATATCACGGAGTTTTGCCTGATTCCGAGTGATGTCTCTTTAATGGAGAGCTCACCTGGCAAAACCGCAGAGAACAGGCACAGAGCGAGCGAGTGTTATAAATAGTGTTATTAACTGATGCAAATCACTCTCCTGTTCTCAAAAAAAAAAAAAAAAACCCTCCAGGGAATTGGCTAGTGGAAGCTTATGCAAATTGTTTCTTACAAAAAAATAAACCAACAAAAACCCAGTACTCTTCCAGTTAGGATGCGAAGAGTTAAAAGTGTCCTTCCAAAGCTATCCAGTTTTATTTAAATGTGGACTACTTCTTTTCTGCACCTGGTTCTATACACATTGAGAAGAAAATGTGGGACATACCTGTAGGTAAAGGTAAAGGACTCCTGCATGGTCAAGTCCAGTCAAAGGCAACTATGGGGTTGCGGCGTTCATCTCGCTTTCAGGCCAAGGGAGCTGGCATTTGTCCACAGACAGCTTTCCAGGTCATGTGGCCAGCATGACTAAACTGATTCTGGTGCAACAGAACACCATGATGGAAACCGGAGTGTACAGAAATGCTGTTTACCTTCCCGTCACACCAGTACCTATTTATCTACTTGCACTGGTGTGTTTTCGAACTGCTAGGTTGGCAGGAGCTGGGACAGAGCAATGGGAGCTTAGTCCGTCACGGGGATTGGAACTGCTGACCTTCCGATCAGCAAGCCCAAGAGGCTCAGTGGTTTAGACCACAGCGCCACCCGCTCCCAATATGTAGGACATATGCTGCATTCACACAGCAGTTCATTCCCTGTCCCCAAAGTTTCCCTAACCATTAATTTTCGTGTTATAGTTGAGCTTTCACGTCATGTAAAAGCCACTTGCAGCAAAGTAATGGAATATAGTGAATGTTCAGTACTCATTCCTGTGTTTTTAAACTGCATTTGCAGCCCCCTTAACCAGGAAAATTGAGGGAGTAAAGTGACAAAATCTGGGGTGATATGTAGGCATGCAGCTCTTCCCTAGTGTTTTCATGGGGGAGCAGAAGCAGGCATGTGCAGAAAAGACAGGGGTGTAGTGATGTTGTTCAATGACTTCTGTTACTATGCTGCACCACACCCGCCAGTGTGGATGAAATTTAGTACAGTGTGCCAGTATATCAGTCGAAAAGCCACTGTTCCACAATGCAACAGGTACTGCAAAGTGAAAGGAATGTTAGAAAATGGGATAGAAACACCAGCATTATAATCAGGAAAATGAATGCCACATTCCCCGCATCTGAATGCGCCCATATTCTGTGATGGGTCGCAAGCCTCCAAATTCATACATGGTGAATTCTGGTAAATGAAGATCTGGAATCCAGGAC
The DNA here is from genome assembly GCF_964188315.1 of Podarcis muralis. Lineage (NCBI taxonomy): Eukaryota > Metazoa > Chordata > Lepidosauria > Squamata > Lacertidae > Podarcis > Podarcis muralis. The sequence continues at coordinate 22,214,329 of NC_135669.1, forward strand.
CCTGGCGGCAGGGACAGTAATTTCCAGGGTAAATTGCTTAAAATCATAGTCATAAATCATAAATCATAAATCATAAATTGAGTGGGGGGGAAATGGTCCATCTATTGGCCCATCTCAGTATTGTCTACACTGACTGGTAGCAGCTCTCCAGAGTTTCAGCCAAGTGTCTCCTCCAGCCTGTCCTGGAGATGCCAATGATTGAACCTGAGGCCTTCTGCATTCAAATTAGATTTAGAGCAGAAGCTCTAATCATTGAGCTGTGGTCCACTGAGCGATTGGCAGTACCTTGGATATCAGCCAAATGCCTACATTGGGGAGAATCATTCTTCCTGGCTGTTAGGCTCAAGGTGCCATCATGGAGCAGTTTGTTTCCTCCTGGGGTTCCCCAGTCTCAAGAAGGAAAGCCCATCTGGAAAGGCCTGTTCCTGTTCTCCAGCCTTTGCCACCCATCTTGTCTGACCCATGATCAGGAAAATGAATGAAGGAGACGTCTCAAAAGATGAATGAAGGCACAGAAGATGAATGGAGAGGGGAGAGACACAGAAGGGAGGAAGGCACGGCATTGCCCAAGCTTATGAATATTCCTGAGGCTGGATGTGTAGGAACTGGGGATTCAAAAGCTTGGTGATATAATATTATAATGACGCACTCATTGAAGAGGCACAGGTGTGGGGGGTGGGTCGTGCTCTGCTATTAAAACCAGCTTGCTTCACATTTTTAGATATCAAGATGAGTGGCGATGTGGCAGATTCCACAGATTCGCAGCATGAAGGCAGTCACATAGAACCTGGTAAGACAGTTTCTCTTTTCCCAGTCCCCTGGGCTTTAGTTCCAGCTCAGGGCATTGGCAGGTGGAGTTCAAAAGGAGGGCTGAATTGTGGCAGCTTCCTCATAAACCTTCTCCCATAATATTTGGAGCCATTATCACTTTATTACACAGAAGCATGATGAAATGAGACAGCAGGGCACATGTTTCTCAGTTCATTAGAGGTGGTTTTGATCCCTGCAATGCCAGTTTAAAGATTCCCGTTGGATATTTCAGTGATATATGGCCCCAACCAAACAGATGAACCAGACAAACCTCTCCCGTTTCCCGCTAAACCTTCCAGCTTGGGCCAAAGTCTCCATGTTGGCCCAGCTCAAAGGCAACCTGTCCAGAAGATTTTGCTAGTTGCAATATCACCATCTTAACCATCAGAAACTCAAGCAAGGTGAGGTCATCCTGACATGCTAAAAGTGTGTTAATAAAGCTCAAACAAGAACAGGGAAAACCCTTTGTGGGTTATTAAGGTCAAAGCAGTTTTCGCAATGCAGGGCTTTTCCCTTCCGGATGAATAAGTGCTATTTTCAAAAGGCTTAGGGGGGCTCTGTCTTTTAACACTGAAAACCCACAAGCAGTGTCAGCCCCACAGCTGACTCACACAGAGTGTTTGGCAAAACAGGCTACCATCCATGAATTTTTCCTTCATCTCCAAGGAATTATTCTGCTTCTGTTGTTGTTCAGTTTCTTGGGGACCTTGATTTGGAGAGTGTTTATACCTCTAAATATCACACCAGTCAAACAGAAAATCTTTCAAACTTGCGAACATTTGCTCACTCTTTGTCCAGAGGTACACTCTAGAACACCTAAGCTCGCATTAAAAATATCACATCAAATTTTGTGCTCCCCCCCCCCCCCAGTGTCGGGGCAAAACACAAAAGGTGTGTTTGTATCCCATACTAAGTTTCTGCCAGGTCTAAATCTTAGCACAGGGTGGGGAACCATCTACTCCTGGGCTAGTATATTGGCCCACCAGACTTTTCTATGTCACCTGTGCCTTTCCTGAATTGGCACTTCCCATCCCAACTCTCTCTGTTTTTCTTTCTTAGATTTAGGTCCTACCTGCATTATACCTTTAAGGAAGTATCATACCACCTTAAACAGTCATAGCTTCCCCAAAGAATTCTGGTGGGTGCAATTTGTTAAGGGTGTTTTTGAGAGTTATTATGAGTCTCCTATTCACCTCACAGTACTACAATTCCCAGAGCTCCCTAGGAAAAGGGATTGATTGCTAGTCCACTTCGAGAAATAGCTCTGTGAAGAGAATGGAGGTCTCTATTTCTCATGATGATGTCTACTCGTCAGCAAGTCCTTACTCCCAGGTTAAGTGTGTACACAGTTGCCATTGTTGTCCAGGTGTTTGTGAATGAATATTACTGCCTTGAGGGCTCTGTGTGGATAGGAAGGGCAGGGAACAGATTTTTATTTTTGCTATCAGTCACATTATCCTGCATCAGAATTGGCAAGACTTCATGGTCACATCGTCATATTCAGTGCATGATCTCTAACTGGCACAAAGTGAGGGCTTTCAGACATTTTCCCCCTCGCTCCAAATTGGCGCTGTAGGCCCTCAGTGAGATTTTCATGGCTATTTAGGACTGCAAAGAATGTGCTGTGCGGGAGTAAAGAAGGTGATACAAGGGAGGGTTTCAAGGGTTACACAATGTGTGTGTGTGTGTGTGTGTGTGTGTGTGTGTTTAAAAAAACACCAGTTTTGGTTTGCACATATGAACAATTTCCACCTGCATGGCTGTAGTGTCCTCCTCATCCCACCCCTGGGATTCTCTGGCAACATCCATGGTGAGGGCTGGGGTGGTACAGCAGGCTCTGTTCACCCTCTGTGCCCCACTCCTCCTGGTACATGTGCCCCAAGCACCAGCAAACCCTGCTATGCCACTGCTGGGTGCAGAGCTTCGGGGGTGCCACAGGGGGCAGCGCAGCAATGTTTCAGAATGGAAGGCGAGATGTGGGGGCACTGGATTTTGGCATTGCTGAAATTTGAGACACCAGGGTCTGCCACTGGGGCAATCGGTTGCTACTAACCTTAATGGCTCAACTCTGCCTTCATGGCTGGACACAGTAATGCTTCTGAATGCTATTTGCTGGAAACCACAGGAGGGGAGAGGGCTCTTGGGCTCAGGTCCTGCTTGTGGGTTTCCCACAGGCATTCGGTTGGCCGCTGCGAGAACAGGGTGCTGGCTAAGATGGTAATGCAGCAGGCACTTCTGATGTTCTTACCTGAAGCAGACCTGAGGTTTTAACTGGCCGAGATGAGTAGCAGGGAATAGCAGGGCTGTGCAGGAAAGGCAGGCTAGAGCTGAAGCCTGACAATACACTGCAGTCAAGGTTGTGTCCTGGCCTGAACTGTGTGCCGCGAATCTACTCAAGGCACTGCAGGTTGGCCAATGGTGCGGCAGATGTTACTCCAAGCGCCCTGTTTATGCACACATCATCAAATGGGTTGAAAGCCCCAATTTAATTAAATCTCATGCCCCTGGACACACTTATTGAGTCGCTGCCAAGCGTGTCTTTGAGCTAGCCACTTCCAGAGATATTTCAGCGAGAGGAAATAGAGCCAACAAGGTTTGTAAGATGCCAATTTGACAGACTTTGCGCTCCAGGGTCTGGGAGGTGGTGGAGGTGTTGCACCAACCTAATTGGCTGTTAAATTGGTAAAAAAAAAAAACAAAAACCTAGCTTAGATTAGCCTTAGCTTGTAGTTTGCTGGTACATAGCCAAAGTCACTTTGCTTTTTAGAGTCGCAGATTTGCTTTTTGGAGTCACGCAGTGACTTGCTTTTTGGAGTTAGCTTCAATTAGGAGTAAATTGCTCCATCACACTTTATTTTTAAAATAGGAAGAATGGAGGAGGGAGATTGCAAATATGAAAAGGGGTTAAATTAAGTGTCTTCCACTAAGGTAAAAAAACTGGTTCTTCTGTAGCTGTTAAGCAGTATAAGCTATGCAGCCCTGATCTACTTTAACATCTTCTGTTTGAAGGGCCGATACAGGAGGAATTCTGTCTTCAAGGGGGAGGCAATGCGGGGGGAGAGATGTATTGTATTTCAATTGAAATGAGAGTCATCTTTCTAAATTGGCATCTATATATCTAAATCAACGCATGCAAATATTTTTGCAAATCTTCATTGTTATTATTTTTTGATGTACGGATCACCTTTTCCATATGCCTCAAGGCTATCTGCAGGCATCCCATTAAAAACAGCTCGAAATGGTTTTTGAAACAGTACAAAAACAACTTGGGGATAGCTTTAAAAGCAATGCAAAATGATTGCCCAAGGCAGAGACCTTTTCATCCAGGTCTCTCTTCTCTTCCGTTTTGTGATACTTTTTGTAATTTTTGGTGGTGTGTATGTGTTTGTAGGAAGGGAGGGATGAGAAGATTATAGTAGTTCTTTCTAAATTTGCATCCGTACAAAATTTATGCAACTTGGTGTCTTTTCCCCCTGCCCCCTCTTTTTGTGGTGATTCATTTTCTGGGCTTGGACTATGTGTAAAGAGCCACTGTAGGGGGGGAGCTGTGAACTCAATATAATAATCATTCTTAAATTTGCACCAATGCCTATAAATTAGTCTGTGCAAATTTGTGCCCCTTTCCCTCCTCTTTTTAGTGATACCTTTTCCTTTTCTTCACTAGAGGTGTTTTTCAAAAGCTCCACTTAATGGAAAGACCAGATGAATTCTGAAAAAAAGCAGAAAAATAAAAGCAGGCCAATTTATTGGGTAGGGGAGCATGCCACACATTCCTGGTTTTAGTCCTTTGAAACAGACTCAGAGGCAGCTTCCATGAATCCCCATACTAAACGACCAAGCTAGGTGTAGGGTCTGGGGTGCGAAGATGGATAGTGCTCTGAGGGCATGTGAAGAGTGCAGTTCCCTTGTGAAATAACCACACCTGCTGGCTCCACTCATGGCGCTAAACTTCACGTTTGAAGCTTAGCATTCCCAAGAAGCTTACTCTGTTTCTCTTTCAACAAAATTAACTTATCCAGAGGATCAAAGGGCTAAGTTGAGGACCCTCCAGACATCGTTTTTATTGTGACTTCATCAACACTGGTATGCATGGTTCTACATGATCTTGCTTTCAAAACTGTTTGCAGCTGCAAGCATTTCAGGGCAGGCATCCTCCGTTTCCAACCAGTGCATGTCTCACAACTTCCAGTTGAAGTTTCATAATTTTCCTGGAAACATAAGAAGAGCCTGCTGGATCAGGCCAGTGGTGGATCAGGTCCAGCATCAAAGTGGCCAAGTAGATGCCTATGGGAAGCCTGCACTCAAGAATTGAACGCAGCAGCGCTCTGCCCACCTGTGATTCCCAACAACTGTTATTCAGAGGTGGATCATGATCATCATAGCTAGTATCTCTTGATGGCCTTCTCCTCCTTGAATTTGGCAGGTCCTCTTTTAAAGCCATCCAAGTTTATGGCCATCACTGCCTCCTGTAGGAGCGAGTTCCATGATTTAACTACGAGTGTGAAGAATTACTTTCTTTTCAGTAGTGACTCCCCTTTTGTGGCATGCTCTCCCCAAGAAAGTTTGTCTCGCACCTTTATTATACATCTTTAGGTGCCAGGCAAAAAAACACGTTCATCTTTCACCAGGCCTTTTCCTGATTAATGTTCTACAGCCTTTCAAATGTGTTTTGGGGTGCTATTGTTTTGTTGTTTTTGTTTCCGCTACTTATTTGTGGTTTTTATCTTGTGTTCTTATCTTCTGGCCCGCCCTGAGATCTTTTCATGAAGGGAAATATATAAATCTAATAGATCTAATAACCCACAAGCAGCCTGGTTGCATGTTCGTGAGTTTTAGTGTTGTGAAAGAGGGAGAGAGAGAGAGAGAGAGAGAGAGAGAGAGAGAGAAACCACTATCCACATTCATACCACAGATGTTCTGAGTAGTGACACTGGCAGCAGTATTGCAGCTTTTGTTGCATTATAGTGCAAGAATACCACACACCCCCACTCAAAATGGCAATAATGCAGGAAGCATTGTAGCGCATCTAATAAAACAGAATGATGTGTGACTCTTCTTGCCTAAATCTGCCCCTAATGTACTAAGGCTGCATTCAAGGCATGCTGCAGAATACACCCACAATAAACCCCCAGCTATCTGGAGGGACCCTTCCTGTATGTAACCGAAACCCTACTATTTCCAGCCCCATTAGAGCCTCCTTTTACCACCTGACTACCTCTGAGTCCTTTGGACTACAACTCCCATCAGCCCCAGCTGCCTGGGAAGGCGGCAGGTTGGTGAAGACTGCCTTAGATAACGAGAGAGAAGGTTGGTAAATGAGCCAGTCCCTTGAAGCTTGCATCCAAAGCCTCTACTGCGTGGATCTCTGTGGTGGGATAGGGCGTATTGTGCTGTTTCTCCCCCCACTCCCACCCTTCTCTGGAAGGCAACATCAGGGAGTGGAGCTCCTGAGGTTGTTGCTTGTCTTCAGCTGTGCCCTGTTTCCCTGTGAACCTTGTACAACCGAAAACCTGGTTTCCACATGCCTGGGAAGGCAGGAATTAGCTCTCAGCTATTTCACCAATTGTTTTTAATTGATACTGGAAAGGAAGATGGGGGGGGTTGCTATGCATTTTATTCCCCTTCCACTGAGAAGGGCTACCCTGTATCCTGACAACCTCTTCTCTCCCCCTCCCATCTCACTCTCTCCCATCGACTGCCCCAGAAAAGCCGGGACATCCTGTTTTCCCCACAAGGGCATGGCAACAATTTTGGGCACCTTGCTCTCGTGCAATTTCAGGCCACAATCTCACCCTGAAAAAAAATGTTTTTTCCAGATCTGCAGTCTCACATAGAGCCCCAAAACACACCCTTTTTTTGGCACGGGGTCCCCCAAAAGTGCTTTTCCAGGTCAACAATCTCATACAGCACCCCAAAACTCACATTTTAAGGGGGTGTCCCCTTTGGGGAGACCCTGATCGTCAAGCCCCTCCCTATCTGATATGCCCAAAGCTAGTAGGCTGAGGATTCTGTCTCTGTGGCAACCTTTGGCTCTATCTGCTTCTGATCGATTGCAACAACACAGTTCCTCGCCAAGAGGAATGACTTCTCTTTGATATGGGATGTGATGCAGGGAGGGGGAGAGAAAGTCCTCTCTCTTTTTTAGTTTAAACCATGAACCAGGCAGGGAGGGAGCATTTCAAACACACCTGCCACAATAACGGAATGACTGCAGGTCATTGCGAGCTTCTTCTCTCTCCGCCACTGGGCAGGTGGGGAGCTGTTGCAATATCCCATAGAGCAGATTTGGGCAAATTTCAGCTGCTGGGCTTTTTTGGGTCTTGTGTTTGTGCTGCAGCTGATGGTAGTGAAACTGACTGGTACTGCCCAGCTCTTGACAGGCAGTGGTCCATAGTATATGTTGCCTGGAAACAGAGGCCTAGTTCTCACTGATGTCAAGTAGTGCATGTGGATCATTTTACACTGGGGTGAATGGACCCCATTTTTTAAAAACCGTAATGAGTATTTTAGCGGTGAGGATGTCAGGGACATCTTGTGGCCCTCTGATTCTTTCTGCCAGGCCCTCAGGACTCATCACAGGTCACACTGTATGCCAAATTCATGCCTCCTCTGTCCCTCTCTGGGCACCTATGTGTGGGTGCTTGCTAGAAATGTTCAGAGGTAATATTGTTCCAACCAAGCAGGGTTTGTGGGAATGTATGTTATTTATTACCAGGGACAATCCCCGTTTATGATCCTGGAAAATCATTTTCCTTATTTATTCCTCCTTGTCAGAGGTGTCTTGATAGTATTTTAAAGCCAATTGCTACCATTGTCATTACTCAGGGCTCAGCTCCCTCCCTCCTCAGTTTCTCTGGAAGATAAATGGGGAATAGTGGTGTCAGGAAAAGCAAGAGTCCAGCTAAATCAGGCCAATGGCCCATCTAGTCCAGCAACCTATTCTCACAGTGGCCAACCAGATGACCCAATGGGAAACCTACAAACAGAACATTCTCCTCCACTGTGGTTTCCAGCAAGTGATATTCAGAAGTATTACAGCGTCTGGTCAGGGCTTATTCCTGCTCTTTCCAGACAGTGGTCCATGATTTAATGCTCCGTATCTGAGTGTGGGACGCGGGTGGTGCTGTGGGTTAAACCACAGAGCCTAGGACTTGCCAATCAGAAGGTCGTTGGTTCGAATCCCCATGAAGGGGTGAGCTCCCGTTGCCCGGTCCCAGCTCCTGCCAACCTAGCAGTTTGAAAGCACGTCAAAGTGCAAATAGATAAATAGGTACTGCTCCGGCGGGAAGGTAAACAGCATTTCCATACGCTGCTCTGGTTCGCCAGAAGCGGCTTAGTCATGCTGGCCACATGACCCGGAAGCTGTCTGCGGACAAATGCCAGCTCCCTCGGCCAATAAAGAGAGATGAGCTCTGTAACCCCAGAGTCGGTCACGACTGGACCTAATGGTCAGGGGTCCCTTTACCTTTACCTTTATCTGAGTGTGGGGTTGGGGATGGGGGTCTGCCCCAAACTTTCCCCACAAAAACCCTTTCTTTAAAGATGAATTGGAGCAAATGTCAATTCGGATTTTCCGCAGATTGACATTTGCTCCGATTGAACTTTAAAGAGCGGGTTTTCACAGGGAAAGCTCCAGAGCAAAAAAAAAAAAAAAGGATGCTCAGACACAGAGTTTTAAATTGTGGACTATGCTTAGAAAGTGCAAAGGAAAGGTCAGTACCGATTGGCCCTCACCATGGAAAGGGAACATAGGTGTCATGGCTTTTAGCCATGGATAGGCATATCCTCCATAATTTTGTTGGGTCTTCTTTTAAAGGCATCCAAGTTGATAATAATAATAATAATAATAATAATAATAATAATAATAATAATAATTTATTGCCATCACGTCCTATAGATGTTGTGTCTTGTGTTGCCTTTGGCAAAAGTGCATGTACATTTGTGTACATTAACCCTAAGTCAGTACATATATAGTGGAGATATATATATATATATATATATATATATATATATATATATATGCTTTCGTAGATTTTCACGGGTACAGGAATATATATATTCCATACCAAACAGTATTACAAAAGTAAATATAAACATAGATTACCCACCTCCCCCCATGAACAGTGTGTCAGATTACGTTTCAGTAAATCACAATGTTTCAAGTAGCGTTAAAAATGTTTAGCATAATATCCACTCTGCTACAATGCATAATAATAATATTTTTTTCATTTGCATTGCTCATTGTTTTCTATGACCAAAGCAAATGACTCCATTAATTAGATCCACATTCACACGATTCTAAATTCACCTATCCCTTCTTCAGTTAATCATGTCTTCCTTTTACAAAGACCAAACCATTATATATATATAGTTGGGACATATAAACCAGATTCCCGGCTATTTATAAAATCAATACACAAATCTCAGCCTGCCAAAAACTTGTCTATCTTTCATTGCCCTTTCAAACCCTATGGCTGCTGGGGTCTCATTTAGACTGTTTGACAAGCCACCATAGGAACACCATCTTTGCTTGTTTTGTTGTATACCTAAGATGAAAAAAGAACAGATGTCCTCCTGGTTTTACAACTGGTGGAAGGCAGGCATTTTTCAGCATCGCTGAATACTGCATCCGGAAAGCAAAAAGCACAGCCTTCAGCAATGCATGTGTTGATTCTAGCATTTCACTGACAACACTGGGGAGAAGCACTTGTAACATCTCATCCCAAGGATCACTACATAAGTTCTTCCTGGCATCCACAATCAAGTCAAGGGTGCTTTGCAGCCAAAGGAATGCACATGGCAGATAGTAAAGGGTTTATTGTCAAAGATAACACTCCATGGAGCAGTTGCAGCAACAGGGGACCACTCCCCCTCCACTAGCTTATGTACCAAGTGGTACATAAAGACCTACATTGGCTCTCAGTATGTTTCCGAGCACAATTCAAAGTGTTGGTGCTGACCTTTAAAGCCCTAAACAGCCTCGGTCCAGAATATCTGAAGGAGCATCTCCACCCCCATAGTTCTACCCAGACACTGAGGTCCAGCGCCGAGGGCCTTCTGGTGGTTCCCTCACTGCGAGAAGCCAAGTTACAGGGAACCAGGCAGAGGGCCTTCTCGGTAGTGGTACCTGCCCTGTGGAATGCCCTCCCACCAGATGTCAAAGAGAACAACAACTACTAGACTTTTCGAAGACATCTGAAAGCAGCCCTGTTTAGGGAAGCTTTTGATGTTTGATGCATTACTGTATTTTAATATCTTTTTGGAAGCCGCCCAGAGTGGCTGGGGAAGCCCAGCCAGATGGGCGGGGTATAAATAATTTATTATTTTTTATTATTATTATTATTATTATTATTATTATTATTATTATTATTATTTTGCTGTGCTAGATCCCTCTGGACAGCAATAAAGTGGGAGCATTGGGGAAGCACCATGGAACAAATTAAAGCAGAAGGAATCCACCATGAATGCACAGTTATCGTGTAAAGCGTAGACTATGCCAGCAACAACACACCAGGCTGGAGGAAATGCAACAGCAGGGAACACACAGGGGTTATCCAAAGTTCCTCTTGTACCACTGCTTTTCCCCAGGGAAAACTGTTCTTTAGTGCTCAATCAGAGAAAATGGCAGTTTGGGTTTCCCCTGGAATACCATTTATTCCAAGCTATCATTAAAGAGCAGGTTTTCCCAAGGCAAGGGGGGCGTCCTTATTTTCATCAGAGAAATGTTGGCAGGGACATTTCTATTTTCATCAAAGAAATGTTGGAGGGTATGTCAGACCCGTGCTTTCTAGGCATGACAAAAGTGGAAGTGTGGACAAGTCAGTAACTTAAGGCGTCCATTTTGTTACTGGTCTAGCTTGACCGCCGACTCGGATTGGTGTAGAAGTTCTGGTCAGTTGGGACTTAGTTGCCATGAGGAAGGTAGTTGGGACCTGATATTTGGAGGAGTTGCAGGGAAAAATTGTTCTGGATGAGGTTTTTCCACTGCGCAAGAAATACAAGAAATACAAACCCCTTCATTTTATTTCTTCTCAAGTTCTACCCTTTTATCCAGTAAAGTTTTATCGATTTCTTTTTAATCTCTCTCTCTCTCTCTCTCTCTCTCTCTCTCTCTCTCTCTCTCTCTCCCCTTACCCACACAAAATGATGGGGAATGTTAGCTTTTTCTCACACAAGCCTCCTCCCCACCACCAAACACACACACAACCTTAGGCTTTAAACAATAAGGAACCACCAGAACTTCCTCCCTCCACACAAACTATTTCAAGAAAACTTTCTGGGTGGGTTCCAAACTTCTGCATTAAAAACAAACAAGCAAAACTTGGAGGAAGAAAAGCGGGGAGAGAAGGCTTCAAGTGAACAAGTTTTGGAGCAGTCGGTTGCTATGGAGATGTGGGGCCAGCAGAAATTTGCATAAGGTTGCTGATTTCCATAATGGAGCTCTGGGTAAAGCAGGGGTGGAAATTTCCATATGCCCAGTGCCCCTTGAAGGCAGTTGGGATGCAGGATTGAAGAGAAGGAATATTTGAATTTCAAATGAGGGTGATTACACTACTACATCCTGGGATGGAAAAAGGACAAAGGTGGGGTGGGGTGGAGGGAACAAGAGTAGAAAGCTAAGGTAACAAATGCTTCAAAAAACACACACCAAAAAACCCTACACTGAATGCCCAGAATATATAGTCAGAAATCATATGGTACATTAGGCCTTGGAGCATAGGAGGCAACTAAAATATTTGAGGGGTTCCCCCCCCCCCCAGGTTGATGGACATTGCCATTCAAATGGTGTGTGTGTCATCCCTGGGACATTCCAGGATCAATTCAGAAGCTTCTGTAATTCTGGGAATGTCCCGTTAAAATAGGGACGCTTGGAGGGTATGTGACAATCTTCACATCGAGCTTATCTATATAGATTCATATCTCAGTCTTGATGAGAAGTGAGGTTTTTTTTACCCCAAGTTCCACTAAAAATATGAACAATTCTCTCATGTTGTTTGCATTATTATACATGTAATATCATACGCATGCCATATGCATATACACTCCAAGTTTCTGAAAGCAACCTGCACATAAACAGATATATACAACAATGCCTATAACTGTATAGAAATGTAGGTATTAATATAAGCTTAAGCTGCAGGCATATGGGGCTTGACTCTTTTAAATGTATTGCACATATGTAAATTTTGCATATAATCATTTGATATTTTTTTTTTAATTAAAGATAAAAGCAACAAGTGACTCAGACTGGAGCAAGCTTTGATTACATCACAACCAACAAATTCCATGTATGAATTCCTTTGAAATGGGTTCCTCTCCCATCCCGTGTGTGTGTAAGACAGAGGGGGAACTTGGAAGGAGCTGTAGATTATTCTCCTGATTTAGCAGCAGATTTACATGTTCACAGGTAGAATCTCTCAGTTTGCAACCTGACAACCCCAGTTAAGCTGGAAGCTGTGCACGCAGGTAAACGATTGTGTGAGAGCTTTAGCGTGGGCCAAACTGCCCAATGGGGACACATTCGCCTTTGCCCGCTAACCCTCGTTATTTAGGCAACTCTGAGGCAGAAGCAGAAAGCTGAAGCAAAGGCGTGCAGCATGCCTAAGATACTTGCAGAGCACTGATCCGGGTGCCTTTAACAATGAGCCAAGCCACAGGGTAAGGCCAGTGGTGAGGCTTCCTTTGAGCCTGGAAGAGAAATCTTTACGGGCACCAAATACAGTGGGTCCCGAGAGTGTGGCCACATGCACTCCTCACCAAGCTGGGCACTTTCAGCCAAAATATTGCAGAGCCAGTATTTTCCCCACAACGTCTTTTGATCAGTGCTTTTATGGCGAGGAAAAAAATGTTAAATCACTTTTATCTGCCGCTCTGCCTTCCCTCCCGATGCAATTAAGAGGCACTACTCATTTGTTGTGGCTTTGACTCTGGTGCACTTTTACAGCTGTTTAGGGTGCTTGTGCGAGCCCCGAGCATCAGGTGACATGCAGTAAGCGCTCTTTGTTCTTGTGGGGCAAAGCAAGTGAGAACAGGTGTGCAGCTGCAGGGCTAATTTGCCCTGCGCCTTGCTGGAATGTAACCCGCAAATGCTGTTTTCGACCGCGATTCTGCTAGTCCTCAACGGCCGCTATGGCGGGTAAAGTGCACTTCTCAGCCAGTAAAGCTGCAAAGGCAATTACATTATTACAATTAGCGGGGACAATACAATATGGCTTTCTGTGTTCCTATGTATTGCCTTTAAGGGACGCGGGTGGCGCTGTGGGTAAAAGCCTCAGCGCCTAGGGCTTGCCGATCGAAAGGTCGGCGGTTCGAATCCCCGCGGCGAGGTGCGCTCCCGTTGCTCGGTCCCAGCGCCTGCCAACCTAGCAGTTCGAAAGCACCCCCAGGTGCAAGTAGATAAATAGGAACCGCTTACTGGCGGGAAGGTAAACGGCGTTTCCATGTGCTGCGCTGGCTTGCCAGATGCAGCTTTGTCACGCTGGCCACGTGACCCGGAAGTGTCTCCGGACAGCGCTGGCCCCCGGCCTCTTGAGTGAGATGGGCGCACAACCCCAGAGTCTGTCAAGACTGGCCCGTACGGGCAGGGGTACCTTTACCTTTACCTATGCATTGCCTTTGCTTCCATGCCCTGTCTATAGGCTCCCCATAGAAAGAAGAGAGCAACATAGGAAGCTGCCTTAGAGCAAGTCACACTATTGTTCCATCTACCTCAGTATTGCCTACACGGACTGGCAGGAGCTCTCTAGGGTTTCAGGCAGAGGTCTCTCCCAGGGGTACCTGGAGATGCCACTGAGGATCAAACCTGGGACCCCCTTCACTGAGCTGCAACCCCCCTCCACAGCATTTAACTGGTCACTGTCATATGCAGCATGTGGGACTATATTGTTATTTATGGATGCATTTTTAGCCTGCCCTTCAGATAATTTCTTCAGGCAGCTACAAATGTTTTACTAGATGGACGTTTGGTTAACAAGCACACCAGTTATCTAGTTCTGCTACTGAGAGGGCTTCAGTTTTTGCTGCTTTCATTTTAACCAGCTGCTTTTTAATGTATTTTCCCCATCAGCGGTTGTCCAACCCAGCCCTGCAGGCAGGCAGGCAGGTGTTGCTTCCCAGCTATCGGAGAGCGTGTGTGGCATTTTGCTGGGGCCTGGGGGCCCATCCCTCAAGGAATTCCATGGAACACCACTCCTAGTCCTCAACCTCCAGCAGTGCCATCCATATTCATTCCAATAATCATAATGTGTGCAGAACCAATTCTCTGAGCTTCGCTTCTCCCATCCATATGTGAGATGGGCCCCCTGCCATGGACTTCCTCTTCTTTATGGCACTTCTATTGGCACAATGGTGCCATATTTTGACTCCAAGATAATTGGTGCCTTTAAAAAAGTCCCCCCCCCCATCAACATTATTCCTCTTTACTTCTTCAACTGCATGGGATATAATTGTTAAATGCTCCATACGTCAGAATGAGTTTCCTGGGAGCATTTCTTGCTCCCCATTCGCAAAGATTTAGCTTCACACTATTCACACATATTTTAAATTAGCAGTTAAGTTTTTAGCCTATATATTTCAACTGTTTTACACCTGTACTATTTATCGTGCTTTAGTCTATAGAGTTTAATTTTAACCTATTTATATTTGCATGGTCTCTGTTGCTGTATATGTCTGTATTTCTGGTCTGTGACCGTAATAAATCAGTTCATTCACTCAGCTTCACACTAGAGATCTCGCTCCACCCTGGTCTTCTCCTCCTCAAGGTCCCTACAGTTCTGCAGAACAGCTCTCCAATGCCATATTCTTGCCATTATTCGGTACCTCTCAGTCTTGCAAACTGCTTTGCTGACTACTTCATGCTGCACATGTACAATTATCTCCACTTGGGAAATGCTTTAATCCAAGCTGTTGCGTTGTGAGATACTCTCGGAAATGATATTGTAGAGTTGGGAAAGGTGCAGAAAAGCACGTCCAGAATTATAGAACAGATGGAGGGAAGGTTGTTGCAATGGGGACTCTTTCAGTTTAAAGAAAAGGTGAGTCCGTGGTCATAGAATCATAGAATTGTAGAGTTGGAAGGCAACCTAAGGATCGTCTAGTCCAACGCCCTGCAATGCAGGGATATTCAGCTTTCCCATACGGGGATCAAACCTGCAACCTTGGCATAACCAACACCACGCTTCAACCAACTGAACTAGAAGTTTATAAAATTGCGCACAACATGGTGAAAGTGGGTAGAGAAAAAGGTTTCTCCCTCATTAACTCTTGAATTTGTGGGCATCCAATGTAGCTGAATATAGGAGAATTCAGGACAGAGGAAAGAAAGGACATCTTCATGCAGTTAATAGTGAAACTGTGGAACTCACTTCCACAGGAGGCAACGATGGCCACCAACCTGGATGGTTTTAAAAGAAGATTGGGAAAATCTATGGAGAAGGCTAGCGACAGCCACTAGTCGTGATGTCTAGGCTCTGAACTCACAATGGAGGTAGCAGTGCTTTCTGGAAACCTGTTGCTTGAAACCATAAGAAGGGAGAGGGCTCTTGTGCTTGGGCCCTGCTTGTGACTTTCCTACAGGCCCATAGCTGTCAACTTTTCCCTTTTCTTGCGAGGAATCCTATTCGGAATAAGGCATGTGGTTGACTCTTCTTATGAGAGGTAGCTGTATTCCACTAACCCTGGTGCTGCAAATGGCTTAGAGAAGGGGATTTCACTTAGGTCAGGTGGGGAAGGATTGATACCTCTTATAAATACCTCTTTCCCCAGCACCATGGCTGTGCCAAAGGATGGGGAACCTTTAGCCCTGTTGGACTCCCATCATTCCTGACTATTGGCCATGCTGACTGGGACTGGGGTGGATGGACCCATTAAAGTCCAATCCACACCATCTGTTCATGGGGAAAGAAACAAGTCCTTCCCTCTCCTGTTTCAGTGCAGATTTTAAAGGGATAATTGGAATACTGCAATGTTCTGCTTGTGGGGCTACCCTTGGGGTAAGTCTGGAGGCTGATGGGGGCAAACTGTTGCTTGTGGGATTTGCACTAGCTGCTAATCTGCTACCACGGCAAGTTCTAGAGGTTGGTACCAACATATCAGATGGTTCAGGGCCAGGTTGCTTGAGAGCCCACCATATTATAACACCTTGTAGATTGCAGTGATCCATAGGAGAGTCTTTTCTACAAGTGCCAAAGATTGCAGAAGTCCTCTCTGCAGAAGTCCTTTTAGTGCTTAGTGGGGCTGCCCCTGTTCTGTGCAACAAGATCTCTGCTGACACTTTATGAAAATGGTTGAAGACATTTTTGTTTCCACAGGCTTTCCCACCTGGGTCTCTCCCATGAGTGTCCCCTGGTTAGGGTTTTGGTCTTGCTTTAAAGGCACTTCTCGTTGTTGTTGTTTTAATTGTTTGCAATTACCTTATGTGTAAAATTGCCTTATGGCAGTGGTTTGGAAGGTGCTTAATAAATTAATTGTAGTAATAATAATAATCCTTAAAGAAACACCGAAGTGAAGGACTTATTGCTGCTATTTTTAAAGTACTTGCCAGGCAACCTGAGCACTATACACATGTCTCTATCTGGTGAAGCTCCAAAACTGCTCATCCAGCCACTCAGCAGTCTCAACATGCTACTTTCAATCTAGATTGATCCTAGATTACGGTTACCAGGTGTCCCCGTTTTCTGGGACAGTCCCTGGATTTACAAATCAGTCCCCTGACAAAATCCATTGAAGTTGAAAAGTGTTCCCGGATTCGTTGATAAAAATCTGGTAACCTTATTCTAGATCCTACTGTCCAGAAGGGTGGGTGGGGTTGCTTGACACACACGTGAAACCCCTCCCCTTGGTTAGGTCATTGCACCTATCTCTTACCACACCTGCCCCAGATCAAGGCAAAAGGAACTGGTGATTGTGCACCCACCCACAGCATATGCTGTTGGGCTGGTATGGATGCAACCCCCCCCCCAATTAGGACTGCCTCCATTTGCCACCACAGGTGCAAGAAGTTTGTGGCCAGTGTGGGGAGAAACCAAGGAAATGAACACAGGAGATTGGTATTGGGTATTGAATTAGACCACAGTTTTATTATTACAGATGTGAGTAGGCTTGGCTAAGACAATGGGCATGTATCCAGCACCAGGCAGCCCGTGTGATGCCTGATAGGGTCAACTCTGTGCTGCAGACTCGCCCCCGACATAGATTTGAGTGCCACAACCAGGCACAAGCTGCCATTGGGAGAGGTGTTTTGACCTATTGGTCCTCCTGGACGCCTTTAGCCCATAGGGACTAAGGATCCAGCCCATTGCCTTATCTTCCAAAGTTGTGGTAGTTGCTATGAAGTAGGTGAAAACCTGCAAGCCAGCCAATTTGCTTGCAGGAGAAAACTCCTCCCTGGCCCTGAATATGACAGCCAAGTAAACGCTAGCAAGATCCTTACGCCAAATTGCCTGTTCTCCCACTGAGAGGGCCCCTAGCAGACTGGGTGGGTGGATAAAAAAATCTCTTGATGGTCAGCAAAGAAGGCAGATTGCACATGGTCACCCTCTTAAATATGGAAGGGGCAGCAGGGCCCTGCCCCAGATGTAGGCCCAGCATGGCTGAAGGAGGGTGGTGCCAAGTGACAATCTCATCCCCTGGCCATGTGGAAGATGGTCCCCCCGGGGACCAGCTGCAGCTGTGCTGTGCCATAAATGCTGCCCTCTCCCCATTCCCCAGGTGAGTGGGCACTGCCTTCAAAAGCAACACACTGTAAAGTAGAATCAGTCAGCAATGAGCTTTTATTTTCAAAATGAAACTAGTTTTCAAAAAAGCACTTTATCAGGGAAATAAAATCGGGACAGTCCAGACTGTGCGTGGACTCAGTAGAAAGAGCAAGATCTCAGTGTGAATTGAACACAGAATATAAAGTTGTGTGTGTGTGCACTCTCTGAAACAACCCACAGACCAAAATGCAGCCAGGCTTTGAAATTCACATTTCTGAATTTTGCATTGCCGTTCTCCAGCCAAGTAACTTGTACAGAAATGCAGTGAAATGTGCATATGGATGCATGCCTTGGTGAACATACAAAAATGCAATATGTTTTGTTGGAAATTGCTTTACAAATGAAATGTGTATGTTAGCCAAAAATACATACGAAAATGCGTATACTAGGAGAAATTTGCACCAAAATGCCCTTGAATTTTCATGAAGACTTATTATAAGTAACTAACTAACTAACTAAATGAGGAAATGATAGTAACTGGGAAAATGAAACACTGAAATGGACAGATTCACCCAGTCCTACCACTGGCCATGCTGACTGGGGCTGATGGGCATCCAATGACAAAGTTTCCCCATCTTCTAGGTTGGAGTAAACAAAAACAAAATGCTAGAACTTGGGAGACAGGATCACAGATCTCCAACATCACAACTTTCCTTTTTCGCTGCGATGGCCCTTGACTTTCCTCGGTGCAGATAAGCTCTGCTGACCGGTTCAGCTTGCCTTTCTTGCTTTTTTATCTCCCTCCTCTCCCTCCTCTGCTTCAGCTTCTGCCACTGATTCTGGTCTTCTCTCTGCCGCAGAGCTTACCAGCTCACTAAGGCCTGTTACCATTTCAGCTTCCGACACCTCCTCTTCCCAGTCTGGTCCCTCTTCTCCCTCACTGTTGTCCCACCACCAATCCCCTCTGAGCTCTGAGCCCTATTTCCTTGGGGGTTCCCCAGCTAGGTTCCTCCCACCATTCCTCTGCATCCAACCAGTCCATGATAGTAGACATGATTTGAATTTGAATCTATTATTTCGGTCACAGACCAGTTCCAGCCCACATACAATATCAAGGAAGTCATAAAACATGATAGAGGTACATTTGAATTTGCAATTAGGTATAACAGGGACACTGCAGTTAAAAATATATATAAATTAAAACTTAGTCACTAACATATAACCTAAAATTATCATTTAAGGCCTTAATCATTATGATAGCACAGCTTGTTCCCTAAGTTTTATGGCAAACACACAGAATTTGGCTACCCTTAAATCAGTTCCCTGTAGCCTCAGTGATAGTGGCAGGTGACTTAAATGCTAGAATTGGCCAGTTTGACTATGCCTTATATGCTCACTTCCATGAATCACCACCCATCTTAGAGGAAGCCCATTCTATACCAATCAGGCACTCAAAAGATGGTAGACATGGTTAGGATTGTGCTATGAATCAACACTTTCCAGCACTTGCAGTCGGTTCATTTTATTCACTAGACAGGGAAGGAAACAGAGATCGCACTCAATAAGGGTTATGGGGGGGGGACACCTGTGACCCTTCAGTTGTTGCTTGCCTACAATCCCAGGCCACTGGCCATGCTGCCTGGGGCTGATGGGAGCCGTATTGTGAAACACCCAGAGGGTATCAGGTTGAGTGAAGGCTGATCGAAAGTAGCCGCCCTCACCATCTTGCAAGGCTCATCAATATCTCAGAGTTCGGATTGCGACATAAGTAGGAGGTGGCGTGTATGTTGTCTGTTTGAAAGAGAGTTGATTGATTTATCGTCTGATTTGCTAGTGATATTGAGTGATAAACACACACGCACAAAATCTCACCATTTTAATAAAAATAAAAAGTCTGAAGTTCCATCGGGAACTGTTGAGCTGCTCCACTCTCTCTCTCTCCTTCCTCCTCTCCAGGGAAACCTCCCCAGGCAAAGTCGCAGAGCTGGTGCCAAGGCTATGCAAAGCAGACTCATGCCTGGCTGGTGCCAGGCCAGCAAGGGAGGGAAGCAAGCTCCTCTCCCAGCATATATTGCTGGGATCCAGCCCTGCTCATTGCACACACCACCCTTGGCATGTGCACACCAAGCTGGAGAGTGGGGTGGATCCAGTTAGGTAGGAAAACTGGGAGCTCTCCCTCCAAAAATCCTTAGCTGACCCCTCTTCCTGACAAAACTCCTTGGGCATAATCCAGTAGGATCGTCTCTTGCACAAACTCTGTTGAAATGGATCTGTTTAGATGGGACTTGCATTCAGGAAGTGTACAGAAGAAGGATTGTCCCCATGGACTTCGCAAAATGCTAGGGTGCCTTTATTGGGGCATGGTGAGGATTTCCAGACCTGTTAAAGGTGCAAAGCTAAGTGAGCTTTGTTGTTGTTGTTTAGTCATTTAGTCGTGTCCAACACTTCGTGACCCCATGGACCAGAGCACACCAGGCACTCCTGTCTTCCACTGCCTCCTGCAGTTTGGTCAAACTCATGCTGGTAGCTTCGAGAACACTATCCAACCATCTCGTCCTCTGTCGTCCCCTTCTCCTTGTGCCCTTCATCTTTCCCAACATCAGGGTCTTTTCCAGGGAGTCTTTTCTTCTCATGAGGTGGCCAAAGTACTGGAGCCTTAGCTTCAGGATCTGTCCTTCCAGTGAGCACTCAGGGCTGATTTTCTTCAGAATGGATAGGTTTGGTCTTCTTGCAGTCCATGGAACTCTCAAGAGTCTCCTCCAGCACCAGAATTCAAAAACATCCATTCTTCGGCGATCAGCCTTCTTTATGGTTCAGCTCAAGTGAGCTTACTTGTAAGTACCGTAAATCCCATTGAGGTCTGTGGGACTTGGTTATGAGGAAACATGCTTAGGATGGCAGAAAAATTTGTCTTGAGCCAAGGTGCAAAGGCGAAATTAAGAACTGGCCATGGTAGGATCATGGCTCAGTGATAGATCACACGCTTTGCATGCAGAAGGTCTTGGGTTCGATCCCTGGTTTCTCCAAGTAGGGTTGAGCAGGACTCTGAAGAGCTGCTACCAGTCAGTGCAGACAGTAATGAACTAGATAGGCCATTGGCCTGACTCTGGAAAAAGGAAGTTTCATGTTTTTCTAACTGCTCTGTTTGTTTGACTCAGTATTCAGTTTCCAAAAATAGCTTTTAGGCAGGTTATTTGAGACTGAAACTTATATTCCAGGCATGGAGGGAACAGCCTTCCACTGTATATTGATCCCTCCTGGTATTCAAAGGCATAATGTCTCCTAAGACAGAAGATCCATTTAGCTCCTTAGGAACTCAATGCACATTAGCACTCAAATGACCAATACACAGATTTATTTATGTCTTTAATTTTCTGCAAATTTAGACTTGAGTGTTGGCACTACTTTCCCCGCTGTCATGCTGGTACAATTTATTTAGCAGGGTTTTTTTTAATTAACTGCCAAATTAGGTCTCTCTCACACAAACACACATCATGCAGCTGTTTAAGAGGATTAATCATTTCTGCATCTGGCATTTTGGTCCAGATTTGGCCTGGCTTTCTCGGAACCCCGGGGGGCATTGAGCTGAGCTAGAAATGACGAGAGATTCTCACCGAATGCAAATATTATCCTGGTGTTTATACCCATCTGGTAGCCTGGAGTCAGGCAAGACTGGACATTTCATGAAGCTTCTTGCTTTTCGCATCTCACAACAGAGGTGGGAGATTGCCTCAGCTGTAGGTGCTGGTTCAAAAATGAATGCAGTGCTTAGAAGCATTCTAGGTACACATGTTTCCCTTGGGAAATCTTTGTTTTAGCTTAAAAGGAAAGCGGTGTTCTGCCCAAGACCCCAAATAAACTCTGTGGTGGTCCAAAAATAACTTTCTGCAGGGGCCAGTCAATTCTAAGAGCCCAGATACCTCAACACATGGAGAGGAAAGGATGGAAATATAGACTAGAATTAGTTAGTTTCACCTCTTTCCCTTCTGCAAGCTATGTCTTTCCATTTTGTCATTGTTGTTGACAAATGACAAGTGATCAAATCAGTTTTCTTGAGGGATGATGGGGGACAGCATCTCAGGCCCTACAACTTAGAGTAGCTTCCCATAAAGTTCTGTTGCTTCAGATTGTGTTTCCCACTCCCCTACTCTGTTTTCAGCTGGGATTTAATCACACCTGCAAATTCAGGTTGCACAGTTTTAGTTGTTTGGGAAGTCTTGCGCAAGAAGCACGCCAGGTTGGACAGTTTGTGACAAGGAAAGGGATGGGGAAATGCCTTGGGAAGTATAGACAGCGTTTGATGCAACTTCATCTAACCTCTCCACAAACAAATCGGAAGGAATGCTAATTGAAATAGTCCCCACCATCTACCGTAATCTGCCTGAAAACAAATCAAGGCACATGCTCAATAAACAGGTCACCTGGATGCACCCTGGGCTGACAAATAGGGGGGCAGGCAACATTCTTCTGGAGTGGGCAGGTTTGGTCAAGCTGTTTCTGGCAGCTGTCATAAGATCTGGCAATGGCCACTAATTTAGAGGACTTTTCGAAAGGTGGTCAGACCAAAAATTCATGGATCATTCAATGGCTACTAGTCATGATGGCATCGCCCAGGTTCAGAGGGCTATTGCCTTTGGTTGCTGCTTCTGGGCTCCTCACATGCATCCATTTGGTCACTGGAAGAAGCAGGATGCTGGGCTAAATGGACCTTTAGTCTAATCCGTCTTCTTGCGTTCTTAAGTTCTCCCACACAAACTCAGCTGGAAAGAATAGAAGTGGTGGGGTTGCTTTTGGATGTTTCAGTTCTTTCAACATTTGTGTGTTTGTTGCCCTGGGCTTCTTTGGGAGAAAAGGCAGAATAAGTTTAAATAATAATTAAGTAATAGTAACAGTAGTAGTCTGTTACTGTTACTATTACTTAATTATTATTTAAACTTATTCTGCCTTTTCTCCCAAAGAAGCCCAGGGCAACAAACAGTAGTAGTCAAGGGACACGGGTGGCGCTGTGGGTAAAAGCCTCAGCGCCTAGGGCTTGCCGATCGAAAGGTCGGCGGTTCGAATCCCCGCGGCGGGGTGCGCTCCCGTTGTTCGGTCCCAGCGCCTGCCAACCTAGCAGTTCGAAAGCACTCCCGGGTGCAAGTAGATAAATAGGGACCGCTTACTAGCGGGAAGGTAAACGGCGTTTCCGTGTGCAGCTCTGGCTTGCCAGAGCAGCGATGTCACGCTGGCCACGTGACCCGGAAGTGTCTCCGGACAGCGCTGGCCCCCGGCCTATAGAGTGAGATGGGCGCACAACCCTAGAGTCTGGCAAGACTGGCCCGTACGGGCAGGGGTACCTTTACCTTTACCTTTTAACAGTAGTAGTCATAGTGATCATTGTTGTTGTTGTTGTTGTTATTATTATTATTATTATTATTATTATTATTATTATTATTATTAAGCTACCCTTCACCTTATGGTTCCGGAGCAGATTACAACATTACAACATAATATAGAGAAGCAACTCCAAAATTACAGAAATAAGGTTATCAATAACAACAATTTTTAAATTTAATTTCAATAGCACCCTTCATCCGAGGATTGCAGGGCAGTCTACAATATAAAAACGCCAAAAAAAACCAAAGAATGTAGTAGCAAATGAAAACAACAAACCTCCACAGAGACAAATTATTTATTAAATGAATAAGACAACCAAATGCAGGTTGTAACCAAAGTTGTAAGCAAAGTTCTTCTGAGTGCATAACTATATGTCTGCTCCCTTTGCTTCCATCATGGTCCATGATAGAGTTCATGGTATGTACATGTGCATGCATTTGTTCCCTATATTCGTACTCTGCCTTATCAGCTAAGATCCCGCTGAGGCAGCTTCAGGCACGGTACCAGTTTTCTTTGGCATTTCAAAATGCTAGCAGGTGTGCCATGCCTCTTGGGGCATGCTGGGCCTCTGGGCGCAGCTCTGCGTGTGCAGCACTGGCCGCTGTTTGTTTGGGATCACCGATCCTCCCTGGAGACATTTGTGTACTTCCATGCATATGCAGCATATATGCAGCATATTCATAGGTCTATTGCTCCCGTAGTCAATGGCATGTTTCTTTAACAGCTTGTTCACCTGGTTTTCCACCCATTGTTTTCTGCAAGGGCTCGTGCCCTGATAATCCAGCGAGGTGTTAATGGGAGTGCACCTTAGTCGGATCCCATTCATCTCAATACACTACTTACCCAGAGGCACATTCCCAGTCAATTGCACCAATTCTTTTTGCAATCTGCTGTGTGTTTCTACCATAGTGGTAGAATGCACATTTCTGCATGCGGAAGGTCTCAGGTTCTACCAATGGCACATCCAGGAGACAGGAAAGGTAGATCTCCTCTAGAGATTGCAGAGAGCTGATTCTAATCACAGCAGACAATACTGCACTAGAGCCGTAAGTAGTCTGAAGAGGTCTATGGCAGCTTCCCACTGATGTCGTTTGTCAATGCAAAGTTTTGTTTACACAGTTGTTTTCAAAATGCTATCTGCCAGATTCAGTGAGTTGTGCAAAAGGCAGCTGTAAAAGCACCCTGATCGTAATCTTGCAGCCTCCCACCTTTTTTTCACCCTCCTCACCTTGTCTCCACTACCTTGCCCTGCTTGTTGGGTTTTGCTTGTTGAGTCTTGTCCTGGATCGATCTGATGGGGGCAGTGGCAGAGGGTTTTGGTATGCAGGTATTGGGGAAGGGCTGTTGAGTCACCCAGGGACTAGAATATTCTGCAGACCAACAAAGGGACAACTTGGTTCAGACCTTTGCCACCATCAGCTCCTGAGTCCATCGACAGGTGCTTCTGCTCCTTTCCACTGAAGCAGCCTTTTCCAAACCAGTGCCCTCCAGATGTTTGGAACTCTATTTTGCATCAGCTCTGGCTATATGGGAGATGTAGTCCAAAACATCAGAGGGCAACATTTTGCAGAAGACTTCTCTGAAGGTTATAGCCTGGAATTTGAGTTGGGTCACCAACAGCAAGGCTCCAGAGAAAACTGCCACAAAGACCATCACACCTACCTAATACTGTGTACCTTTTTGTGGATTTGAATTGATCAAGTTAAGTTAATCAATCTCCTTTATTAGCATAGAAAAGTGCATCGTATATATGGATCAGAACACAACACAGTTAATGAAACATAGTAGCAGGTAAAGGTAAAGGACCCCTGACCATTAGGTCCAGTCGTGGCTGACTCTGGGGTTGCGGTGCTCATCTCGCTTTATTGACCGAGGGAGCCGGCGTACAGCTTCTGGGTCATGTGGCCAGCATGACTAAGCCACTTCTAGCGAACCAGAGCAGCACACGGAAACACCATTTACCTTCCCGCTGGAGCAGTACCTATTTATCTACTTGCACTTTGACGTGCTTTCGAACTGCTAGGTTGGCAGGGGAGCAGGGACCAAGCAACGGGAGCTCACCCTGTTGCAGGGATTTGAACCACCAACCTTCTGATCGGCAAGTCCTAGGCTCTGTGGTTTAACCCACAGTGCCACCCCTGTCACATAGTAGCAGGTACTTTAGGATAAAACTGTCCAGACATCGTGATGTATGAAAATGGCTCTTAGGACCTCTGGTGACGTAGTTTCATAGCCAATGGCATCTCCAGAAGACTGGTTTCTCTTCAGATCGTATTGATCATATATTGGAAGCCAAACTTGGCTGAAAACCAGGATATGAATAAATGAAAATACATTAATGAAAACATTATGGTCTAGTACACATGAGTCTTGAAACTTAGTTCTGTGTGGGGCAGGTGCAGCCCAGATTTCCACCTAATCTGCTTTCCTCTGTCATGTTGTTGTTGTTGTTGTTGTTATGCTGGGGTTTTGAAAACATTGCTCATTGTCTAAGGCTGTTGGGAAGTAGAGCCCAACAATAACTGGACAGGACTGGGCAGCAAGGATGATGTGGACTAACATTTTATACTGCTCTGATAATGTGGGGGAGGTTTGCATATACTTCTGTCAGTGTGCTATTCAGATTTTTATCCATTTCTTAATTTTAATGTCGTTTGAGTGCATTGAATGGTTAATTGCCGTAAGTGTCACTGAGTGCCACTTCTGGGATGCAAAACCATACTATGAATATCAATAAATTCGATCATGTTTTCCCACTGAGGCTGGAGCAGTGAGTAGGGTGTTGGGTTCTGTCCTTTGGCGAGCCAGATTCACACCCCTCCTTCTCCTTAAAACCCATTTGGGCAAGTCCTTCGACAGCCGCTATCACCTCAGTGGAACTTACATAGCAGGTTTGTTGCATCAGTCCTTGAGATAAGAGTCATGGAGCATTTTGTTCCCCAGAGTGTTCTGCCAAAGGGATAAATAGTAATTAGTTTGGCATCTCCCAGTTAGGATGACCCATTTCATGTGTGAGAATGAGATTTCTTCAAAGATGATAAAAGGCAGAGGCGGATTTAGGGCAGTGCAAGCTCTACAGGGACACTGGACACACAGCCAAGGTGGGCACCTTCTCAAAGCCCGATAAGTGCTTGCCCAGTTTCCAGAAGAGGGCATGAGGACTCATGCCTCCTTCTCAAAGCTGGGCAAGTGCATA